>NC_138370.1:104482295-104517736 GCF_054177405.1 Leptonychotes weddellii
CCCTATGACCAAGCAATTGCACTACTGGCTATTTACCCCAAAGACACAGATGTAGTGAAAAGAAGGGCCACATGCACCCCAATGTTCATAGTGGCAATGTCCACAATAGCCAAACTGTGGAAAGAGCCGAGATGCCCTTCAACCAATGAATGGATAAAGAAGATGTGGTCCATATATACAATGGAATATTACTCAGCCATCAGAAAGGATGAATACCCAACTTTTGCATCAACATGGATGGAATTGGAGGAGATTATGCTAAGTGAAATAAGTCAAGCAGAGAAAGTCAATTATCATATGGTTTCACTTATTTGTGGAACGTAAGGAATAGCATGGAGGACATCAGGAGAAGGAAGGGAAAAATGAAGGGGGAGAAATCAGAGGGGGACACGAACCATGAGAGACTATGGACTCCGGGAAACAAAATGAGGGTTCTAGAGGGGAGGGGCGTGGGGGAATGGGTTAGCCCAGTGATGGGTATTAAGGAGGGCATGTATTGCATGGAGCACTGGGTGTTTTACGCAAGCAATGAATCATGGAACACTACTTCAAAAACTAATGATGTACTGTATGGTGACTAACAGAACATAATAAAATAAGAAAAAAGAAAAAAAGAAACGAGCTATCAAGCCATGAAAAAACATGGAGGAACATTAAATGTATATTGCTAAGAAGCCAATATGAAAAGGCTACAGGGGTGCCTGGGTGGCTCAGTCCATTAAGCGTCTGCCTTCGGCTCAGGTCATGACCCCAGGGTCCTGGGATCCAGCCCCGCATCAGGCTCCCTGCTCAGCGAGAAGCCTGCTTCTCCCTCTCCCACTCCCCCTGCTTGTATTCCCTCTGTCGCTATCTCTCTATGTCAAATAAATAAATCAAATCTTTAAAAAAAAAAAAAAGGTGACATACTGCATAATTCCAACTATATGACATTCTGGAAGAAGCAGAACCACGGAGACAGTAAAAACATCAATGATTGCCAAGAGCTCCAGAGGGGAAGTAGAGGAGCAATGAATGGGTGGAACGCAAGGGATTTTCAGGGCAGTGACACTAGCCTGAAGTATACTGCTCTAGACTGTGACTGTGGATCCGTGACATTATGCATTTGTTGAAACCCACAGAACTGTACAACACAGAGTGAATGCTAATGTAAACTATGGGCTTCAGTTACTAATTATGTATGATACTGGTTCATCAATTGTCACAAATGTACCGCACTAACGCAAGATGTGAATAATAGGGGAGACTAGGTAGGCAGGATATATGGAACTCCCTGTGCTTTCTGCTCAATTTTTCTGTAAGCTTAAGAACTACTCTAAAGGGGCGCCTGGGTGGCTCAGCCGGTTAAGCGTCTGCCTTCAGCTCAGGTCATGATCCCGGGTTCCTGGGATCGAGCCCCGCATCGGGCTCCCTGCTCCACAGGAAGCCTGCTTCTCCCTCTCCCACTCCCCCTGCTCGTGTTCCCTCTCTCGCTGTGTCTCTCTCTGTCAAATAAATAAATAAAATCTTTAAAAAAAAAAAAAAAGAACTACTCTAAAAAAATAAAGTCTATTAATTAAAAAAAAAAAGAAACTACTTCTAAAGAAAAGCAAAACTATTTTAGTTACTATAAATAATGGTCCACATCTTTCTCTCCCACCTGTTGCCTATATTGATTTTAACACTCTTTGACTGATAATTCATTTCTCATTTATTTTAATGGATATCATTCCAAAGCTCATGAATTGGCTTAGAATAATATTTCTCTATTAAGAGTTCTCTTTATTGTAAGAATTGATTTTGGACTATAACTTTTTAAGATTTATAAACTCAAAAGAAATGAATGAATCATTCATTCTCATATGTAAGGATAGATTTTTCCCCCATAGACAAGAGAAATATGAAAAGAACATATTATTAAAATAAGGAATTAACAGAAAACCAGAAAATAATTTGCTTGTTAGAAAACAAAGATTATCTTTATTATAGAATCAGAAATCTTATTTATCTTATAAGGAAGTAACTAAAAATTTTCCTAAACCAATGTTAGAGAAACCCATTAATGCAAAACTGGTCCATGTATATCACAGATGGATTCTGTCAGACTAAACCAGTTACAATAACTTCTACAAATGTGCCATGGATTATTTACCATACCCAAATACTGTTTTGTGAAATAATAGGTATATCTATATTTTTAAAACCCAAAGCAAACAAAAAACAACACAAAGAAAACAAAACACACACACACACTTGTTTCCTCTATTTTAGCTTGTTAGGTATTTACTGTATAATATGGAGCGGGAGTTCTCAGCCTACTTTCCCCACCATGATGCACGTGACAGGTGATGTTCACAGGAAAAGACACATCTCCATCGCATGTTCCAATTTTAAAGGATGCATTCCACAGTTGTGGAGAAGCAAAGTATGAAAAACATTTTCAATCTCTGCAACTATGGTGTGTCAGTGACTATTGCTCAGAAGAGCTGTATTAACAGGTTTTTAACTCCAGTCTTTCCAAACAGGTAGGCACATGACACTGCAACTAAATACCAAGAGACAGTGTTAGAAAACTTACCCTTCTTTGTATTAATTCCTTTTGAAAACTAAACAAGTTGCAAACATGAATATTTTTAGCTATTATTAGTACATACATTGGGTCTCGCCTCACCACCTCTGTTGCAAAACCTTGGTGGAGCCCTCCTGACCTAGAGGTTATGCCCAAAAGGTCTGCTGAGTGAAAGTAGCCAAGTTCCGTTTATAATTCTATTTTGTTTGTGATACCAGCATTCTGCTTTCACTCTGAAGAAGAAGAAAAAAAACCTGCATAGTGGTAACTGAGGGAAAATCTAATTAAAATTACCATTCACCATCCAGGGAATTGCGAAAGTGCTTCTGAGAGCAATATTTCCTTTCCTACAGCCTCTTGAATTGACCTGTATATTAGCAAATTACTGAATTTTATGTAGACTACATGACACAAAATCCTCAAAATCTGTATTTTGGAAGCATTAGTAATCATGTAGTCCTAATTCTGATCATTGTTACTTTTAAACTATGCAAATCTGTATTAAATATTAATAATCTTAGTCCAAAATAACACTTACGTACAATGTATGTTTAAAACAGAACACGATATCTGATCAACGAAGAGCTGAAAGTTACTATGAATTCCTAGAGATGTAAAGATTATTATTTAGGTGATGAATGCTGAAACATTTTGCATTTGCTAGAGGTAACCTAAAATGTACACCACTCAGATCTTCACTTCATTTGTTGCTCTGCCTAAATGAGGCTTTCTCCAAAAGGCTTCCTCACCCTTCTCTAAAGTAGTTCCTGCCATCTTCCCAGCCTCCATCACTCTCTATCCCTTACCCTCTTTAAGCTGTCTCCATAGCGCATGTCACTCTCTGACTTTTTTTTTCATATTTCTGTGTTTATTTTCTGCTTCTCTCCATAGGATATCATAATCAAACAGGCAATGGCCTGGTCCAACCTCTGCATTCCCAGTACCTGTCACATAGTATATGATCAGTAAGTATTTGTTATATGAATTTAAATGTTTTTCACAAAATAAATGTCTTTATTCCACAACCTTAGCTTATTTTATTTGTATGATCTCCTCAACAACAGGTGGTTTACTTTAAAAGATAATACCCCATTACCTCAAAACAGATTTATTTGGCCTTCACATGGTCTTGAAAAGAAGATGAACCTGAGGTCCATTAACTAAATCATACTTAAACTTTTTGAAAATTATTTAATGATGAATTTAAAATTATACCTGAGGACAGTTTTCAAAGAAGGTAATCTGGTTGACAGGAACTCAAGGTTGATGATACCCTCCAAGCCTCATAATGGGTCTATACTCAGTTGTCATTGATTTCCTTAAATCTTTGCACTTGAGCTGGGAATTTTTAATTGACAGAGACAGCCTAATGTCTAATGCTTCCAAAAGAATCTCACTGTCTCCCTCCAGTTTCTCCCACTGTTGCTCCAAGGAGCCCAAGGGGCTCCCTGGTTGTTAAGATACACTACAGAGCTTAGCAACATGGTAACATTCCTTAGGGAATTCTGAATTCCAGAACTTCTTCAGCTGCCGTTCTTCTCAGAGCTTCACTTACTCGCAGCTTGACAAAACCACATGGCAGCAGTGATGTTTTTCTCAGTTTCAGACATATAACAGTGTTGAACTGAATGCAAGAGAAAGAGAAAGAAGAAAGAGAAAAGAGGGCAATTTCAGTCATTTGATACTTTTGCCCATAATTCTGCTCGAAGAAACATACCGTGCAGATGTAATCAAATGTAATCAAACTGAGATCACCCAAAACCTATGAGGAGAAAGTATGAGTGATTTTAAAGACATCTCAGTCATCCTGCTTGGTAGTCAGGATGTCCATGATGATGGCTCGTTCAAGAGCCTTGAAATAAAATTGAAATGTTAATTAAAAGTCATAAAGAAACATTAAGTAATACAATTAAAATCATAAAATGTCCTGTGAAAAGTGAAGGTGGAATCATATGTAGTAATTCCATATTTGCACACACACACACACACACACACATATACACACATGTTGCTTCCAGCTATCAGGATTAGATATACTGGGACTTCCCTATATTTTTCTTTTCAGACCATATATAATTTTTAATTTCTGAATTACAATCTCTGAAATCAATGTCGATAATTTCTTTTTTTTTTTTTTTTTAAAGATTTTATTTATTTATTTATTTGACAGAGAGAGACACAGCGAGAGAGGGAACACAAGCAGGGGGAGTGGGAGAGGGAGAAGCAGGCTCCCCGCCGAGCAGGGAGCCTGATGCGGGGCTCGATCCCAGGACCCTGGGATCATGACCTGAGCCGAAGGCAGACGCTTAACGACTGAGCCACCCAGGCGCCCCTCAATGTCGATAATTTCTAAAGGACAAATACTAATTGAAACAATGCAAGGATAGAGCCTAATTTAGTCTGTTTTCTTGACTGGCACCAAGAATTAAAGGCTGAACATCTCCTCATGCCTATAACCCATTCAGGATTTATGCCACACTATTTAACTGTGGAGGACTGATGGAGGACTTAAAGGATTTTCTAAGGTAATTTTGACACTCTGAGATTTTCATTCTACACTATGTATCAGTTAGGCATTTGCTTTACACAACAAGTCACAGAGACTTATTTCTCCCCCACATGAGAGAGTCGAATAGTCCAGGGTTGGTATGGAAGCTCCATAGTATCATTATGGGTTTAGGCTTGTTTCACGTTTTAGGTCCATCTTCCTTAACGTGGCTTCCCTCCTTGAAGTTAACTCTTATCCAAGATGGTTCCTAAAGTTCCAGTCACCCAAATGGCTGCTCTATTTCCAGACATCAAATGCATAGTTCAGGCAGAAACAAAAGGAAGCGGGGAGGTTAAGCGTAGACAAGGACACGCGGTGGCTATGTGCTCCCTCCATAAAAGCCTTCTCATGAGTCCCAGACAAAAATCTAGATACATTGATCACTTCTAGTTACAAGGAGCAGAGAGAAAATGTGACTTCTTCACAGGGCACACTGCCACTGATTTCTAAAATAGGGGCTCAGTTATTAACAAAAGAGGGAGATAAAGTATATTGGGTTGTAAACAGCAGTCTCTACCACAGATCCTGACATTCATACCTAACCCCTGTGGAAGCAGTGTCTATGCTCTGTGTGGTTGCACCTTTCATTAGGGAGAGCCAAGGGTCCATCAGAGGGAGACATAGCCCTGGCTATGGAACTCTGGGTCTATTCTATTCCCTTTATGAAGACCTTTGGGACCTTTCTTGTCTCATTATTGGGAAAAATGATACAACTGGTTTGTTTGGGCACAGTTTGCAGTAATTCTGTCAGAACCAAGGGACAAGAGGTTGCTCCGCTGCCCTGCGCGGGGCACACATGTATCTCTGTTGCCGTGGTAACAAACAGACCACCAGTCTAAGACACTCTATTATTTTCAGCAAAGACAGAAAATAGATGGAGAGATTTCTTGGAATTTGTGCATGAATTTTTGAATGGTGATTAGTGATTTTGAAAACACTGTCTGGGGCACCTGGGTGGCTCAGTCGGTTAAGCATCTGACTCTTGATTTCAGTTCAGGTCATGATCTCAGGGTCGTGGGATCAAGTCACACACTGAGCTCTGTGCTCAGGACAGAGTCTGTCTGTCTCCCTCCCTCTGCTCCTCCCCCTACTCATGATCTCGTTCTCTCTCAAATGAATAAGTAAATAAAACCTTTAAAAACAACAGCAACAACACTGTCTGTGGTCATCATAAGCAGGCAACCCCCCCAGGTTATTCATTGTCTGCAGATATTTTTAGTATTGTTATGGACCAAATTGTGTCCCCCTAAATTCAATGTTGAAGCCCTAATCTGCAATGTGACTATATTTGGAGCTAGGACCTTTAAGGAGGTAATTAAGACTAAATGAGGTCCATGGAACACTACATCAAAAACTAAAGATGTAATGTATGGTGATTAACACAACATAATAAGAAAAAAATGGCAAAAAAAAAAGAAGGGAATTCTGACACATGCTACGACACGGATGGACCCTGAGGACATTGTCCTCAGTGAAATAAATCAGTCACAAAAGGAAAAAAAAGAAAAAAAAGACTAAATGAGGTCATAAGGGTGAATCCAAATCTGATAGGGCTGGTATCCTTATAGGAAGAGGAAGAGACACCAGAACTCTCTCTTTCTCTCCGTGCACACATAGAAGAAAGGCCATGTGAGGACACAGCAGACGTGTCTGTCTACTAGCCAGGAAGAGAGGCTCTACCAAAAACCATCTTTTCCAGAACCTTGATCTTGGACTTCCAGCCTCCAGAATTGTGAAAAAATGAACTTCTGTTGTTTAAACCACCCTATCTGTGGTATTCTGTTATGGCGGTCCTAGCAGATGAATACAAGTGTGAATATACAGGACACTTTGTCAGGTCTGTTTTCTCCATATATAAGCAGTGTAGCCACTTCTTGGAGCTGTAAACTGCTTAGACCTATTCATCTTTATCCTCATTTTGCATTTTCTATAAAAATGCCACTAGTGTGTGCTTAACATATAAGAAGGTAATGTAAATAATCTATGAAAGGCAAAAATGCTACTTTTCAATAATGCAAAAATAAAAGCTTATTTCATCTGGTGTCTTGCCCACCCTATATTTTGTTCTGTCAATTTTGGAAATACATGATTCAGTCCTAAATTTGCAACAATTTTTAATATTATCTGCAATCACAGAAAATAGTACTTTGTGATCACCAGAGTATAACAAAAGCATTGATGTTAAGTGTAGTAGAAAGAATTCAAATTAGCCTCCACATTCCCTACCCCCTGTATATACCGTGTATAATCCCTGTCCCTTGATTGTGGGCACACCTGTCAATATGATGGATGTCACTCTTGTGATTAGGTTACATACTATGGCAAAGATGAAGAGATTTCGCAGATATAATTAAAATCCTTCATCAGAATTGCTGCGAGTTCATCAAAAGGAGATTGTTTGGGGGTGGGTGTGACCTAATCTTTAAAGGAAGATTTAGGCCTTCCCTAAGATCAGACAAGCTTCCCTGCTAGCCTTAAAAAAACAAGCTATCATGAGTTCTACAGCTGCAAGGAAATGAATCTGCCAACAACCCTGAGAGCCTGGGAAAGGACCTCAAGCCACAGATAAGACCCCAAACTCAGCTAGTACCTTGACTGCAGCCTTAGGAGACCCTGTTCTGAGGACCCAGCTAAAGTTAAGCCATGCCTACACTCCTGACACCTGGAAACTGTGAGGTAACAACTTCGTGTTGTTTTAAGTTGCTAGGTTTGGGGGCGCCTGCGTGGCTCAGTTGTTAAGCATCTGCCTTCTGCTCAGGTCATGATTCCAGGGTCCTGGGATCGAGCCCCGCATCGGGCTCCCTGCTCAGCGGGGAGCCTGCTTCTCCCTCTCCCACTCCCTCTGCTATGTTCTGTCTCTCACTTGTGTCTCTCTCTCTCTGTCAAATAAATAAATAAATCTTTAAAAAAAAAGTTGCTAGGTTTGTAGTAATTTACTAGGCTGCAGTAGAAAATTAATACAATAAAATGTTACTTATGAAGACTATTCATACTCATACTCAAATATAAAAACAATATTTGTTTCACATATCAGATTTTGATCTCTTCAAGTGAGGCAGGTTGTGAAGTTGGTTCACAGGATTGGGTCATAAAATGTATCCATGTGTTCTCAGGGGTGTGTTACAGTTATGGGGTGCGTGCGTGTCCTTGGGCAGCAAGCCAAGCAGGCTGAAATTCAGCTGGCCTGCCCTGGCTGGGTACTAGTTGTCGGATATTTTGAATATCATCTCTCATTATAGGACAACCTCTGTCTTCTTAATTTTGAGAAATTTTCTAAAATTGCCCAAACAAGCCAGTTCCTTGAAGGGAGAAGTGATTATTGCCTAAACTTGACATTTGAAATGCCTCAGGTGGGAGCTCATCAGGAGAGCACGGATGTATAGTGAGAAGACAGGGCACGAGTTAGGCTTGTGCAACACTTCACCAGGCTTTCAGAGGTTCGTGAGCATCCCAAAACACCTGTCAAAACCTGTCACCATGCCAGGACCTGTCAGTTTTAACACACTACTGATACTATTAGTAATGTAAGCAGGAGGCTGGGTGTTCTTAAACCAGTCTGATAGAAGAGCATCTTAGCAGGAAGCCCAGCCCAGCCCACGGAATTAAACTCTTGAGAGAGTGAGAGGTGACTGTCTAAAGAGGGGTTAAGCAGCCTTTTCTTTTGACTGTTTTTGCCAAGATCTGTATGTGAATGTGAGCAAATGTGAGTATGCGTGTGTGCATGCGTAGGGGATGAGCAGGGAGAAGAGGCAAGTGTCCGCCATGATCACTTTGTTCTTGTGACCCTGCACGTATTTTGTGTGTGCTATTTCGCCCTCAAGGACATTTTGAAAACAAGTCATTTTTATTGGAGAACGTCACTGGGCAGAATGTGAGTGTGATGAAAAAGTTTTACAGAGAGAAATGATGGGAAGAACTCAGGCTTCTGTCTCCTTCTCAGTATCAGTCGTGCTCATTGCTCCCTCTCCCTCACTCTCGGCTTTTATTCTCACTGTAGCTGAGCCCTCTGTGTTGCTGCATTTTAGTTTTGCTCTTACTTTTCAGCTAATAGTGTTATTTTAATAAATGTGTCACTCCACATGCTGCATATCATTCATCCTTTCCAGAATCTTCTCTGAGAATCTATGTGCCAGACATTGTGCAAGGTGCTGGGTGCACAGTTGTAAACAAAACAAAACAAAACAAACCCTGATAGCTCCTTTCTTCAGAAAGCTCAAACACAAACTCAAACACATAAACCTATATCATCTCCCAGCTTGTCCATCAAATACTAACTGTACTAAATGCATGTCCATAGGGGAATTAAAATTTGTCCATCCTTGGGACCCTGGGTGGCTCGGTTGGTTAAGCGTCTGCCTTCGGCTTAGATCATGATCCCAGGGTCCTGGGATCGAGTCCCACATCAGGCTCCTTGCTCAGCAAGGAGCCTGCTTCTCCCTCTGCCTGATGCTCCCCCCTGCTTGTACTCACGCACTCTCTCTCACTTTCTCTGGCAAATAAATAAATAAAATCTTTAAAAAAAAAAAAAAAAAAGATGAGTTGTCCATCCAGGTCAATTCTGGGGAAGATGGTGGAGGAGTATCCTAAGTTCTCCTTGTCACATAGATACTCCTAGATAACACTCACATCAGTGTAAATAACCCAGAAAACAACCTGAGGTGTGGAGAGACTCTCCACAGCTAAATGTAGAGAAGAGGCCATATTCAAGACAGTGGGAAGGTCAGAGACATGGCAGGGAGCCACACTGACCAGCGAGACTGTCCGTGGGAGGGAGGGACACCATGGGTGCAGGGGGGAGAGAGGAGCAGGCCTCACAGTAAGCACCCCAGGCATGGGGACCCACACTGGGAAGACAAATCCTCATAATATTTGGCTTTGAAGCCACAGGGGCTTAACTTCCCAAGTTTTTACAATCAGTGGAGCTTAACACCTGGAACTTTAAAATTCATCAGGCTCAGCCAGAGACTGATAAGAAATTGAGTCCCCACCCTTAAAGGGACAGCACAACAAACATCCCTGCTGAGATACAGCATCGAAGTAGCAGTTTGAAAAATACCTGGGGTATAAGGGAGGGAGATTTTTCACTAATCTCAGAAAGTGTGCTGGAAAGGTAGGGATCTTTGGGAGACTTCTCCAAGAGCAAAAGAACTGCTGAGCACCATTTCCCTCAGCCCTGCCTACCAGCCCAGATACACAGACACCTGCAGAAACCAGTGCAGGGCAAACACTCCCTACCTAACTTGCTAAGTGTGCCCCCTCCAACCCCACTCCCACATTCTCCTGCAGACCCAACCCTCCAACCTGGTGTGGGTAGAAGTTCTCCAGAGTGTCTACAAGTCTCCTCCCACATCAGACCAGCACAAACCTTGCTAACACCATGCACCCTGCCTTTGGGTTCTCCCATGGACTCCCCAACATGCCCTTGGCAGGGGTCCATCCAAAGTGGCACCACAAGCATGGCAGCCCCTGATGGGGCCAACACCACTCCAAAATGACTCTTGCCCTCAGGAGAGGGGAAAACCACACACATAGGTCTGACTGCAACCCCAGCAAGGGGCTAGGGGCAGACATCTGGTCTGACTCCAAGCTTCTCAGGGGACAGCACAGGGGAAAGAGCCCTGCATTTTGCTGTTACTGCACCTCTAGCAAACACCTGGTTTGACCCAATTCAAGCACAAGGTGGCCCCAGATTGGCCCATTAACAGGACCAAACCCTGCCCACAATAGGCAAAGAAAGCCATTGCAGACAAATGGACTAAATTTAGGCAAATGTGGCTCAGGCACAACAGTAGTGTGCACACAACATACATTGGAGACACCCCTGAAATGATGCGTTCTAGTAACAGAGGACACTGCACTGCAGGGCACTACAGGATTTCCTCATAAGGCCGCTATTTAGCAGGAGACGTTGCCGACTTTCTTAAAATATAGAAACAGACACACAGAGTTTGACAAAATGAGGAGACAGAGAAACACGTCCCAAATGAAAGAACAGGACAACATTACAGCAAAAAAGCTAAATGAAATGGAGATGAGTGATATGCCTGATAAAGAATTTAAAGTAATGGTCATGAGAAAAGAGTGGAGGACCTCAGTCAGACCCCCAACAAAGAGATAGACAACATAAAAAAGAACCAATCAATGATGAAAAACTTAATAACTGAAATTAAAAATATACTAGAGGGAAGGGCACCTGGGCGGTGCAGTCCGTTAAGTGTCCAACTCTTGGTTTTGGCTCAGGACATGCTCTCGGGGTTGCAAAACTGTACCCTGTGCCAGACTCCAGGCTCTGTGCTCGGTGTGGAGTCTGCTTGAGTTTCTCTCTCCCTCCCCCTGCTCTCTCTCTCTCAAAATAATAAATAAATCATTAAAAAAATACACTAGTGGGAATAAATAGTAGACTAGAGGAAGAAGAATGGATTAGTGACCTAGAGGACAGAGTAATGGACAGCACCCAACATAGGAGTACCCAAATACATAAAGTAGCTAATAACAAACACAAAGGAGGGGCACCTGGGTGACTCAGTTGGTTTCCACTTAGGTCATGATCTCAAGGTTGTGAGATCGAGCCCCACATCCGGCTCTGTGCTCAGCAGGGAGTCTGCTTGGAATTCTCCCTCCCTCTGTCCCTCCCCCTGCTTTTGCCCTCTCTCTCTCAATTAATTAATTAAAATAAATGTAAAGAAAACATAAAGGAAGTAATCAATAGTAATACAATAAGAGTAAGGGACTTTAACACCCTACTTACATCAACAGATAGATCATCCAAACAGAAGATCAACAAGGAAATAGTGGCTTTGAATGACATATTGGACCAGATGGATTTAGCAGATATATTCAGAAAATTCCATCCTAAAACAGCACAATACACATGCTTTTCAAGTGCACATGGAACATTCTCCAGATTAGATCACATGTTAGGCCACAAAACAAGTCTCAACAAATTCAAAAAGACTGAAGCCATGCTATGCATCTTTTCCAACAACAACACTATAAAACTAGAAATCAACCACAAGAAAAAATCTGGAAAGAACACAAATATATGGAGGTTAAATAACATGCTACTAAACAATGAATGGGTCAACTAAAAAATCAAAGAGGAAATAAAAAATTCATGGAGACAAATGAAAATGAAAACCCAACAGTCCAAAACGGGATACAGCAAAGGCCGTTCTAAGAGGGAAGTTTATAGTAACACAGGCCTACTTCAAGAAGCAAGAAAAATCTCAAATAAACAACCTGACCTTACACCCCAAAGGAGCTAGAAAAAGAAGAACAAACAAAACCCAAAACCAGTAGAAGGAAGGAAATAGTAAAGATTAAGAGCAGAAATAAATGAAATAGAAACTAAAAAAACCCAATAGAACAAATCAATGAAACCAGGAGCTGGTTCTTTTATAAGATCAACAAAATTGATAAAACTTTAGAGAGATTCGTAAAAAAGAGAGAGAGAGAGAGGACTCAAATAAACAAAATTAAAAGTGAAAGGTGACAAATAACACCTGACATCACAGAAATACAAAGGATCATAAGAAAATTTTATAAAACAGTATATGCCAACAAATTGGACAACCTAAAAGAAATGGATAAATTCCTAGAAACATATAAACTATCAAAACCAAATCAGGAAGAAAAAGAAAATTTGAACAGACTGATTGCCAGCAATGAAATTGAATCATTAATCAAAAATTTTCCAGCAAGCAGAAGTCTAGGATCAGATGGCTTCACAAGTGAATTCTACCAAGTATTTAAAGAAGAGTTAATACCTACTCTTCTTAAACTCTTCCAAAAAATACAAGAGGAAGGAAAAACAAAACTGGGTGTATCAAAATTCCAGATTTCAAGATATACTACAAAGCTGTAGTAATGAAAACAGTATGGTACTGGCACAAAAAACGACACGTAGGTCGACAGAACAGAATAGAAAACCCAGAAAGGAACCCATGATTAATCTTCAATGAAGAAGGAAAGAATATTCAATGGAAAAAAGACAGTCTCTTAAACAAATGGTGTTGGGAAAACTGGACGGTAAGATACAAAAGAATGAAATTGGACCACTTTCTTAGACCATACACAAAAATAAATTCAAATGGATTAAGGACCTAAATGTGAGACCTGAAACTATGAAAATCCTAGAGAGCACAGGAAGTAATTTCTCTAACACTGGTGATAGCAGTATTTTTCTGGATATGTCTCCTGAGGCAAGGGAAATAAAAGCAAAAATAAACTATTGAAACTCCATCAAGATAAAAAGATTCTGCACAGCAAAAAACATCATCAACAAAACTAAAGGCAACCTACTGAATGGGAGAAGATATTTGCAAGTGACATATATGACAAAGGGTTAGTATCCAAAATATATAAAGAACTTATACAACTCAACACACAAAAAAACAAGTAATACAATTTAAAAATGGGCAAAAGACATGAATAGACAAGAGGACATACAGGTAGCCATCAGACACATGAAAAGATGCTCCACATCGCTCATCATCAGGGAAATACAAATCAAAACTACAATGAGATATCACCTCCCACCTGTCAGAATGGCTAAAATTAACAACACAAGAAACAAGTGTTGGTGAGGATGCAGAGAAAAAGGAATGCTTGTACACTGCTGGTGGAAATGCAAGCTGGTGCAACCACTTTGGAAGAGAATATGGATGGGGTGCCTGGGTGGCTCAGTTGGTTAAGCGACTGCCTTCGGCTCAGGTCATGATCCTGGAGTCCCGGGATCGAGTCCCGCATCGGGCTCCCTGCTCGGCGTGGAGTCTGCTTCTCCCTCTGACCCTCCCCCCTCTCATGTGCTCTCTCTCAAATAAATAAATAAATAAATAAATCTTTAAAAAAAAAAAAAAGGAAGAGAGTAAGGAGTTTCCTCATATTTCCAAAAAGTTAAAAATAGAATACCATATGATTCAATAATTCCACTCCTGGGTATTTACCTAAGGAATACAAAAGCACCAATTCCAAAAGATATGTGCACCCCTATGTTTATTGCAGCATTATTTACAATAGCTAAATTATGGAAGCAGCCCAATGTTCATTGATAGATGAATGGATAAAGAAGTAGTATATATACCATATATATGTATATATAAGTGGTATATACTGCAACAACATGTGTGAGTGTAGAGGCTATAATCTTAAGTGAAATAAGTCATAGAAAGTCAAATACCATATGATTTCACTATATGTGGAATTTAAGAAACAAAACAAATGAAGAAAGAAAAAAAAGAGACAAATGGATTCTTAACTATACTAACTATAGAGCACAAACAGGTGGTTACCAGAGGGGAGATGGGTAGGGGGATGGGTGAATTAGGTGAAGGGGGTTAAGAGCACACTTATCACGATGAGCACTGGGTGATGTATAGAAGTGTTGAATCACTATATTGTACACCTGAAACTAATATAACACTGTATGCTAACTATAGTGGAGTTAAAAATTTTTTTAAAGTTTGTCCATCAAATATTAACTGTCCTAAATGCAATGTGATATCTTACATTGTTGGATCCTTGAGCACAATAAAAGGCCTAGAATGCATCTTCTTTGGGGATTACTCCACTCTTGGTTTTTCCCTCCTATGCTTAACTGTCTACTGGATACTTCCACTTAAATGTCTCATAGGCACCAGAAAAGATGGTTCTCACTCAGCCAAATAATAATAGCATAGTAATAGCAAGTATGAAATGCTTATTTTCAAGTCAGAGTCAGTGTTGTATTGAGTACTTTATATGGATTATCTTAATTTTTACAACTCTCTGAAGTAGATATTATTCTTATTAGATATTGTTATTCTCATAGGATATAAACTGAGGCTTGAATGTTCTCAAGATCATGTGGTCATGCTGTCAAGAGTCCAACCCAAGTCTGTTTGAGACAGGACCCATGTGTAACCACCCCTGCCTGCCTAACACAGTTAATGATTACCTCTAAGGCTATTTAAAGCCCTGTGCTCTATGATTACCTGGAAATGAGATACAGACACTTAGAAATGCATTCTAACATTCTAATTCTGTTCTAAAGTGGTTTTTTTTTCAGTTTTTTTTCTATTTTTTTATTATGTTAATCGCCATACATTACATCATTAGTTTTTGATGTAGTGTTCCATGATTCATTGTTTGCGTATAACACCCAGTGCTCTCCATTCAGTACGTGCCCTCCTTAATACCCATCACCAGGCTAACCCACCCCCCCACCACCTTCCCCTCTAGAACCCTCAGTTTGTTTCTCAGAGTCCGTAGTCTCTCATGGTTCGTCTCCCCCTCCAATCTCCCCCCCTTCATTTTTCCCTTCCTGCTATCTTCTGTTCTAAAGGTTTTAACGTGTAATATCTTTACAGAAGCCCTTTGCACCAGGCTTAAACACTTGAAATGTAGCTAGTGCTCTAAGCATAAAATATATATGGAATCTTGAAGACTTATTACCAAAAAAAAATAATTTTTAGTATTCATTATGCTTTTAAATGATAACATTTTGAATATATCAGTTTCAATAAAATGCTATAAATATGAATTTCAACCATTTCTCTTTATTTTTTTTAATATGGCTACCAGAAAATTTAAAATTACATGTGTGGGTCACACTACAGTTCTTTTGGACAGCACTGCTCCTGAAGACCAGACATTGTGCCTCTTTCACCTTGCCTCAGTTGCAAAAACATTCTGCTTCTTACACGAATTTTCTTTGGCAGGTACTGACCCATCATATTTCCAAATTGAACATGGATAGTCCTTCTTACTGATATCAGACTTCAAGCTGGTCTTTGGAGCATAAAGAGATTATTTGGTAACTGTTACAATAGGTCTTTATGATGCTGCAGGTTTGCTAAAGGCTTTCTCAATTTTCTAGGAAAAGAAGCTGAGCTAAGGATCAAGGAGGCATGCCAGCCGCCAAGTGTTCAATTCAGTATTACCTAAATCACTAGGTTTCTGCATCGAAGAAAGGAAAGCTGGAAAGTCACAACATACCTCTAGATTGGCTGATATCTAGTGATTTGGAGACAGCCTGGATATTGCAGGAAAAGTAAATTTTTACTTAGTTTTCTTTATCTTCTTAAAGGTAATTACAAACTAGCACTCTTGTTTATTGGATAAATTAGGGAGCCACTTATGTTCAAAACTTCTTTTTTGGTTGGCAAAGTTGGGATGGTAGATTACTATTTTGTTATGAGCTTACATGCTTGTAATTCTCATAACTTTACCATAGTTTTCCGTTGAGATTAACTAAATAGTGAAAGTTAGCTTCTAAAGTTTTCATTATTTTAATAATTCTTATTCATTTTTATTTTTGAATAATTGTAGATATACAGAAAGACTACAAAGATAGCACATAATGTTTCTATATACCCTTTAACCAGTTACTCCTAATCTTCCATTACTATTGGTACATTTGTTAAAACTGAGGAACCAACATTAGTACATTACTATCAACTGAACTTCAGACTTCATTCAGATTTCAACAGTTTTCCCACTAACGTCCTCTTGTTCTGTTTCAATATTCAATCCAAGGTGCCACATTACACTTAGGACAAGCTGGGATATGACTTGTCCAAGGTAGAGATTACAGATTTTTAACACAGCTTTACTGAAGTATGATCGATATACCAAAAAATTGTATGTATTTAATGTATATAATCTGATGAGTTTGGCCATATGGAAACAACCATAAAACCACTATCATGATCAAAGTAATACACTTACCCATCATCTCCAAAATTTCTTCGTTCCATTTTTGTTGTTGCTGTTCTTGTTATGCTAAGAACATTTAACATGAGATCTACACTTTTAACAGATTTTTATAAACAATATAGTAGTATTGTTAACTAAAGGCACCATGTTGTACAGAAGTTCTCTAGAACTTATTCATCTTTCATGACTGAAATTTTATACCTATTAACAATTCCCCCCTTATTCTTCCCTGCAGCCCTTGGCAACACCATTCCACTCAGTTTCTGTGAGCTTGATTCTTTTTCTTTTTTTTTAAGATTTTATTTATTTATTTGACAGAGAGAGAGACAGCGAGAGCAGGAACACAAGCAGGGGGAGTGGGAGAGGGAGAAGCAGGCTTCCTGCCGAGCAAGGAGCCCGATGCGGGACTCAATCCCAGGACCCTGGGATCATGACCTGAGCCGAAGACAGACGCTTAACGACTGAGCCACCCAGGCGCCCTGTGAGTTTGATTCTTTAAGAGACCTCATATGGTGAAATCATGCAGTATTTGTCCTTCTTTCATTTAGCATCATGTCCTCCAGTTTCACCCACGTTGTTCCATATATAATAGGATATCCTTTCTTAAGACTGAATAATATTCCATTGTATGTAAATATCACATCACATTTTATTTATCCATATACCCATCAATGAACACAGAGGTGGTTTTCGTGTCTTGACTACTGTGAATAAAGCTGTTTTAAAAATAGATGATCCTTGGGTACCCGGGTGGTTCAGTCGGTTAAGCGTCTGACTCTTGGTTTTGGCTCAGGTCATGATCTCAAGGTTGTGAGACAGCTCCCTATCTTACACCACTCACAAAAATTAACTCGAAATGGATCAAAGACTTAAACATAAGACCTGATACCATAAAATTCTAGAAGATAATACAGGGAAGAAACTCCTCAACGTTGGTGTTAGCAATGATTTTCTGGATATGACAACAAAAACAAAGGCCACAAAAGCAAAAGTAGACAAATGAGACTACATTAAGCTAAAAAGCTTCTGCACAGTAAGGGAAACCATCAAAAAATTAAAAGAAAAAATTAAAAGTTACAGAATGGGAGAATATATTTGCAAATCATATGTCTAATAATGGATTCATGTCCATCTTTTCACACGTTTTGTTTTGATTTTTTTGTTTGTTTTAGGTTTCAAGACCAAAGATGGTAACCTTAAACTCGTGTCTGACTTTATGGCCTAAAAGATTAATCTGGACCTATTGATAACTCAGGTATTTCACACAGAACAAATTTAGGAAGGAATTGACTTGCATCATTCAGGAAAGAGGTGTGTGTTAATATAATACATTTTATCTTTTTAAAAGATTTATTTATTTTAGAGAGAGAGAGAGCATGTGAGTGCGGGGAGGGTCACAGGGAGAAAATCATCAAGTGGACTCCCCACTGAATGGGAAGGCTGATGCAGAGCTCAATCTCATGATCCATGAGATCATGACCTGAGCCAAAACCAAGAGTCAGATGCTTAAATGACTGAGCCACCCAGGTGTCCCTTAATACACTTTTTAAAAATTTTTATTATATTTATTTATTTTAGAAACAGAGCACGAGCAGAAGGGGCAGAGGGAGAGAATCTGAAGCAGACTCCACAATGAGCATGGAGCCCAACAGGGGGCTCGATCTCATGACCCTGACATCAGGACCTGAGCTGAAACCGAGGCTTCACCGACTGTGCCACCCAGACGCCCCAATACATTTCATTTTTTAAAAAGAAGAGGAAGGGGCTTCATTTGAACTGAAATTGAAATAACAGTATATATCAGTGTTATTTTCTTACATGACCTCTATTCCTACATTTCTAACCTATGGATACTTTATTCCTAAATTATCACCATAGTTAGTTTTTATTTTATTATCAGTTTATATCTGGATAAAGTAGTTTTCTATTTCCTCTAGATTTATGTCTTTCTAATACAGAATGTTCAAATTAGGGGGTCCAAGCCTAATAAATCTTCAGGCAAAAATATTTGCATTTTTCCATTTGCCCCATAAAATTATATAAGCAATGATTAGATATTCTAATTAATACTGTAATCACTCACTTCTTTAGTGCCTTGAGATGTTCCCTTTACATTGTTTCTCTTATCATCTAGGAAAAAGGGGAAGGGTGTAATTAAGTCTAGAAGGCAGAAAAGTCTTCATTTCCAGGCATATCTTCCTGAACCATAGCTCCAAGGATTTTTAAACTGCATTCACACTTGAGGACACCTGTTTTGAAAATTTCCATGGTTGATTTGATGTTTCTTCACAAATCTTTGAGTGACAAGTGCTGGGGAAAGAGAAGACCCAAAGAATAGGAGTCAGTACCCATTTTAGGCTTTAGAAGGTAGGGACTACTAATTTTGCAATTATTGTAACAGTCTTACCGGCAAAAGAAAAAAAGTTTTGTAATAATAAGACATGACAAGCCTATCTATCTTGAGATTCTTCTGCTTTCTCTGATGCTGGTTGCACTGACTGAGGGCAGGCCCATGTGCAATGCGGGCAGACAAGCAGATGGTAGCATACAGATCTAGTTGTGGAATGTGAAGATTTATGTGGTACTCACATCCAGGCAACAGGCCACCCATCCCGGAATTGAGGTGACTCCTAGGAATAGCATGGTCAAGTGAAGCCAGAGTTTTCCTCAGGAAGAAACTTTGGTTTGCTCCAGCATACAAATAATGATCACCTGCGTGTGTTGGGGTGTGGGGGTGTATGTATATGTATATGGCATGTGTATATATGACACATAGAAATACAAATACGATATTTTACAAATACTGTGAAGAAATGAAAAGAGTAAGGTGATTAAGAATAATAAATGTTGGGTCCATAATTTATAAGTGTCTAAAAAATGATCATAATCTGGGGGTGCTTGATAGGATTGTGTAATGGATAAAGTAAAAGCTCTCTGGATTCAGGACACTTGGATTCAACTCCTGGGTTCAAATCCCAGTACTTCATCACTTACTATCTTATGGGCTATTTTCCTAACCTCCCTGAATCTGTTTCCCCATCTGTAAAACAAGAATACTATTTACTGCATTGGGTCATTAACTGAGATTAGATATAGAACTAATCTATGTAAAGGCATCTACAGGGATGCCTGGGTGACTCAGCCAGTTGAGCGTCTGCCAGAGCCCCACGTCAGGCTCCCTGCTCAGCGGGGAGTCTGCTTCTCCCTCTCCCTCTGCCTGCCGCTCCCCCTGCTTGTGCTCTCTCTATCAAATAAAAATAAGATAGGGGCACCTGGGTGGCTCAGTTGGTTGGGCGACTGCCTTCGGCTCAGGTCATGATCCTGGAGTCCCAGGATCGAGTCCCGCATCAGGCTCCCTGCTCGGCAGGGAGTCTGCTTCTCCCTCTGCCCCTCCCCACTCTCATGTGCTCTCTCTCTGAAATAAATAAATAAAATCTTTAAAAAAAATAAAAATAAAAATAAGATAAATAAAATAAAATAAAAAGCACCTACAAAGAGTCCTGGAAAATAGTACAGCCTTACTTTGTTCATATCTTAATGCAGTGCTAATGAAATGTTGTTCTGGAAGCCTTATGTACTAATTGTCTCCATTTTTATATCACAGTGGCAAAGTTACATTTCTGTTTTCAAAACCTTAATGACAAGGAGTATGAAGTCTTTCAAGAAAACTATCCTGGATTTTTTAATTGCCATGGCATTGCCAATTACAGTTAATTTTTTTAACTCCTCATTGAAACCAAATCTGAACTATTCTCAACAGGATTCAAGATAACTTATCACTCCTAGATCATTAGCCCCATCCTGATTATACAAACTTTCTACTCACCCAGAGCCCATGTTTAGCCATACCCATCAGTGCCAGATTTACCACATCCTAAAATTCTTCCTAACCACTGGCAGCCTCAGATCCCAGTATAGCTTCTTCACACTTGGCCACCCCTAGATTCTTTTTCCCTGTGTGCTCTCTCTAACTGGTGTTTGCCTCTGAAAAATAGCATCTTTTAATTGAGTTTACCTAAATGAAGGGATCTATTGCATTATTTCATGCTATTGATACCTATATTGGAATGAAATTATACATTTCTTTATAGCATCCAGAAAATAACTTGATAAAAATGAAAATTTGCAAATGGATGAAAGATGGAAAAAAGAAATACATCTCACAGAATAAGCATGTTCTATGTAGTTTCCAATCTGATCTATGTCTTAAGAATAAAGTTCTTTCAAGTTATTAAAGGAGAATTCTAAAATCAGGAGACGCATAATTACTATTATGCAACCAATAAGTTTTCAGGTATACCACACTGCAAGATACACAATTATAAAATAATTATTCATTAATTCAACAAACACTGAGCATCTGTTGTACTGACTGCACAGAGTCATTCCTATTCCTTAGCACATCCTTGGATTAAAAGCAAATAGTTTTGTACAGAAGATTTCCTAGGTGCTTCCTAGGTGCTAATTTATGCAGCAGAAAGATGGTAAAACACAGTGATTAAAAGCATGGGCTTTGGAGTCAAGCAAACTTGGGTTTTGTCCCGCTTCCAGCACTAGCTATGTGATTTGGAATCTGATTACTTCACTGCTGAGGCTTTAGTGTCCTTTACTGTTAGTTGAAGATAACAAAACCACCAGTGTCAGAAATTTTTTAGGCTTCTAGGTGATAATGCACAATATCTGGAATATGGCGAACATGCCATAAATGTTTTTTTTAAAAATGTAAGAGTCGTTTTTATCACTGAAGTACCTGAGCAGTAGTTTTTATCACTTGTTGGGAGGGGCTGGGGAGGAGGACAGGACTGGAGCTCTGCAGTCCCAGCTACCCCCTACTTGTCCCCCCACCTGTCCCAGCTACCTCCACCCATTTCAGATAGCTCAAAGATCTCACAAGTGGCTTTGTTCCAGGATTCTGAACTTTCCATCTCTCCCCAACACAATTATCTGTGAAAGAAATCATCTCTTCATCCCATACCTCCATTAAAACAACACTCAACAAATCCAGCTCCATACACCACCCACACTCCAACAAGATGCTAAGCTACAAATTACACATGTCATTTTTAAGTAACCTATTGAGATGTATGTCACAAAATTTCACTGAAATTGGCCTACTTCTCAAAAACTAACTCACAAAGGGTCACTATTTGCCTTGGGAAGAGAGGGGGACTTGCATGCTCCCCAAGTGACTTGAGTGAAGATTAAGCTGAAAGGGGTGTGGGGGGGGGCGTGTAGAGTACAGATGCTAAAGTTGCAGCCAGGCCTGGGCTGATCACCATTGTTCAAGGACAATTCCAGGCATTGGCCAGACCCCCAGGAAATTTAGGAGGAGATAAAGGTGTCCAATATAGAAGGTTATATCCAAACAAATAAATCACAGAATGGCTATAAAGATCCAAAATAACATCCAATATTTAGACTACAGATGTTCACAGCAGTGTTGATTTTTATAGAAAAACCTGGAAACTATATAACTGAAATGTAAGAGGATGGATTAAATATTTGTGGGTAAAGCTATAGAATAATATACAATAATATGGAAAATAGTAATTATTATTACATGAAAAGAGCATATAGAACAGAGAATGGCAGAGCGCTTTTCATTTTTTAAAAATATTTGTGCAACCCAGATTGCCTCAAATTCCCTAAACTTCAGGGCCACCAATCAAAATAATAATCACTGCAATTTCTGTTCCATTAGATGGTCAAGAAGTCTAGATTTATTTTGCCAGTTTCCTTTCCATCTGGGGGCCACCAGGTAATTCTAAAACTATTTTCACAAATGGTTCCTGATTGTTCCTTGTCACTTTAGCTAGCCCTTCCCCTCACCCCAGAGTGCTGCTCAGGGCTCCCCTCCAGATCGCGGCCGGAGCCCTCCCAGTACTCTCTGGCCCCGAGTGTAATACAGAGCCTCCTAGTGCTAACTAAAACGTGATCACTATCACACTTTCTATGGACCAGCTTCTCTTCTAAGCACTTTATATTTATTCTTCACAAAGCCTAAGAGGATGGTATTGTTATTTACATTCTTTTACGGATGAGAACATCGAAGCAGCAAAGGTTTATGTCACTTTGTCACACAACTAGAAACTATCTACATCAGAATGCACACCTGGGTATTCTGGCTCAAAGGCTCTGCTCTTATCTAAGAAGCTAGCATGTCTTCACTAATTCCCTAGTGCACGGCCACCAGGTGGTGACACTCAACAAAATACGACTGACGAGTGGGGAAGAACGGGAAAGATTTGAATTGAGGAAAACATAAAACTGAATTTGGCATTTCACTGCTCCTTGATGACCAGCACAATCCTTACTCTATGGCCTCATGATGGGTCCCAGCGCCTCACCCACATCTCCCCATCCCTACGCACGCACGCATATGCACACACACACAGCAGAGGGCGCTGTGCTGACTGTGTTTCCCGTATCCTCAGTCCCGGTCCTACCAGCCTTCTGTGGGGCCAGACAGGCGGTGGCTCTCCTACTGATACTTCAGATTCACACACTCTGGACATAAGAATTATCTGAAAGAACCATCTTTCTCTGCCTCTTTCAGCGTTTAGTGGCTGCAGCTATTCCTTAACTTGTACTTATGAGACTATTTGTCATTGGATTTAGGACCTACCTGAATAATCCAGGATGAAATTATGAGATCCTTAACTTAATTATACCTGTAAAGATCCTTTTCCCAGGGGCGCCTGGGTGGCTCAGTCATTAAGCGTCTGCCTTCAGCCCAGGTCATGATCGCAGGGTCCTGGGATCGAGCCCCGCGTCGGGCTCCCTGCTCGGCAGGAAGCCTGCTTCTCCCTCTCCCCCTCCCCCTGCTTGTGTTTCTGCTCTCGCTGTCTCTCTCTCTTTCAAACAAATAAATGAAATCTCTAAAAAAAAAAAAAAAAAAAAGACGCTTTTCCCAAAAAAGGTCACATTCACAGGTTCCCAGGGATTAGGATAAGGACACATCGTTTGGGGGGCTACCACTGAACCAAGTACAAGGTGAATATAGGGCCATGGGTCTTTTAAACAAGATACTGTGGCAAGGGAATCAGTGCTTGTGTGTGAGTGTGCACGTGCATATCTGTGTGTGTGTGTGTCAGTTAGAAGCAATCTTAGCATCTATTTCAAGGGTTTTCAACAGAAACCCTGCAGACATGAGCAAGTCCCCCAGGGTCACACAGAGAGCTAGCTAATGGCAGAACCGGTCCCATGTGTAGAACTAAAAGAAATGCTGCATCTTCAGTCTGAGAATGCTGATAGCTTTGCAAAATTCAGACTCCTATGAATGAGCTATTTGTTTCTGTCCCCTCATTTGAACAAAAGGGAAAGACAATGGAAATGTTTATTAAGTTCCTTGGGAAATTTAGGATGGACAACCTCATTTCAGCTCATCAATCAACAAAACAGAAAAAGGGAGATGATAAATTTATTTTTTCCAGCTTGTGGATCTAATTACTATCAACTCCTATCAAGTGATCTCTCTACGGGTAAGATGTTAAAACTCAAAGCGAAGTGCTTCTGGATTGTTCTTCTGGCTCTGAGAAGAGAGATGGCATTTACTGGGAGAAGTGCTCTACATTAGATGTTTAAGTCTTCATAAAAAAGGCTGAAAGAGCATTCTCTGTCATTTGCATAGCCGCATTAGCTATTTCACAAATATTGAGAGGTTAAGGCGATTGTTTCTAATTTTTTTTTTTTAAAAAGGGAAAATTATAGGATTTGAATAGAGGAAACAGGGAAAGGGAGATTTGGTGCGCCAATTTAAAAAACATGCCTGATTATATAATATCTGAACTTGTCAGAAAGATATATCCAGGTGTTGTTGTTTGGAGGGCCAGAGGGGAATCCAAGATTGTTTTCAAACCGACCTTGAGAATCCTGTTCTACTTACTGACCTCCCTCCAAGAGATTTTTATTCCAGTCACAAGGGTTAAATGCAATCTTCACCACTAGGTGGCGGCAACATGCTACGCTGTGCACAGACTTGGCTGTGCCCAGGTCAGCGAGAGTAGGGGGCAGCCTTGGAGGCAGGATCTGCTATGGCCATTCAGTTCCCTCAACTAACAAATCCCTTTGAAGGTAAAAAAAAAAAAAAAAAAAGGCTTATGCACGGCCCCTTCAATAGAATCCTCTTGATAAATGAGAACATGTGCAATACATTGCTTCCACTAGTAGAACTTTCTACATCTCAGCATAGCCATTTACCAGCAAATGATTTTCAGTTTTCTCTTCATCCAAGTTGAGCTATAAATATTTACAGTATTACATCGCAGGAAAAGCAGAGTGAACAATTAACAAAATCGTTACAGAAATGCCTTACAAACTCAAAAGTGCTAGGGAAATACGGGCTAGCATTGACTATTAAGTTATTATTCCAGGATGAAGAAGAGCTGTAGAGCCAGGCCTCCAGCAAAGACTTGCCCGACAGCCAGGGGACACTGACTGTTCCTCCAGCACCCAGCTGTCCTCTTCCCTTGTCACCCTGCGCTCACCCAATGCCTGATTTGTCAGTGCCTCCACGTGGTCTGAAACGTTACCGTATTGAAGGCACATTTGACAGCTCAGCGGCTCCTTTATGATGGGCTCGGCATCCTTTTCTTATTCTGGCATATTACTACCTAACATTAACTGCACTAGCTATTTTTCTCAAACCTGGCTCTGAATCAACCTACCAGGGAAGGCTTTTTAAAACACAAATTGCAGGCTCTATTTCAGAGCTCCAGAATTTTTGCCAGGCTCCCCGGATGCTTCTGACGTCAGTGTTGTCTCTGTGGCATAAGAGGGTCATCACCTTTGGCTATATTCTTACAAGGATTGATGATTAGTGTTGCCTGGGGTGCCCGAGCCCCTGAATCTGTCCGGTAGGTCACCCTTGAGTATTTGCGCAGCCCAATCTCTGCATATCAATGTGGTTATACATCCTCGTCCTTTCGTACCCTGCCACCCACTCCTGATGGTACAGAACTACCCTCAGTTGCCCAATGGGCCACTGATGTAACAGAACACGCACCTTCCCTTGCTGTGTCTTCTGGGACCCACTTGCTGAGGTCCTGTGTTTGTCTGGATACGTTCAGGATCCCCATATGTACACCTTCTGCGTGACTTCTTGCTAATAGCCTGGAGAGAAGAGATGCTGTAACACATCCCCCTTTGGGCTAGGAGTCCCTCATGTGTTTGTTTCCTAATGAATCATACAAACTTGATAGTTTCTGGAAGCCAAAAGTTCAAAATCAAAATGTTGGCAGGGTTGGATCTTTCTGGAGTCTCTCAAGCAGAGTCTGTCCCCTGCCTCTCATGAAGCTTCTGGAAGTTGCCGGCAATCCCTGGTGTTCCTTGGCTTGACACTAGTCATTCAATTTAAGGCCCACGCTACTCCAATATAACCTCATATTAACTACTTATATCCCATCTGCCAAGACCCTATTTTCAGATAAGGTCACATTCTGAGGTTCTAGTAGACATGAATTCTGAGGGAACAAAAGTCGACCCACTCCTTTCTTCCTAGCTAGATCTTATAAGAGCATGAGGCAGCATTCAGCCTTGCTTGAGGTTTTACCCACACCGTGAGTCTTTATCTCTATATGGAGGTTCATTTATCCAGAGAGAAGAGAACTAGAAAGCTAGCTTTTCATCATGGAATGCACACTTAAGAATGGCAGGTGAGAGAAAATAATGTGAAATACAAATTTTTCAAAGCTTGCCACATGTACCCTAATGAGGCTGGCTAGCTTGCATCAGGCCAGCAATGCTGTGCCAGGCTCACCACTGATCTTCAGTAATAATAATAAAAGCTAATACTTGTTGATCATTAACTGTTTGTCAGGGAATATGTCAAGTGTTTCATATATAGTATCTCATTCGATTTTTTAACAATTCTGTGACTTAAGTGCTATCAGCCTTATCCTCATTTAACAGATAAAGAAATTAAGACTTGCTGAAATTAGGTAATTTATCGAAGGTAAAAACATTCTCAAATGGATGACAGAGTAAGGTGATTGAATTTTTAAACTCTTCAATGTAGTCTCCCCATAAGAAAGACATTATCTTCTCCATTTGGCAGATAAGAAAGAAATGGGCACAAGAAGTTAAGTCATCTGCCTGAAGTCTCCTAGCCAGTAAATCTGAAATGCAAATCCTAGTGTATTTTGCCTTCAGTCTAAATTCTGCTTATAACTCCTGAATGACATTATGGGCTCTACAGGGACCCAGGTAATGATGACAACAGAGAATAGCGGGTAGTTTGGATCTTTGAGGATTCAGCTGATTAAAAAAAAAAGAAGAAGAAAGAGAAAGAAAGAAAGAAAGAGAGAGAGAAAGAAAGAAAGAAAGAAAGAAAGAAAGAAAGAAAGAAAGAAAGAAAAAAAAAAGGCAGTAGAATTATGGATAATGACCTGGATATGTTTGCCCAAGACTTTGTTAAATACACGCTGGCTTGGCTGTGCCTGGAAGTTTGTATTCAGGAGAGCTTTCTTCCTTCTTGAAGCTGATTCTGTGTGGGGGTGACCAAGACAATGAAGGTTTCACAGTACTCTCTGCCGCTTTGATGCAGGGCCATGGGGGCTATCTTACACACCCACAACCCACCCACAGTTCTCATTGTCACTCAAGTAGCATTTCCCCTTTGAGATTAGCTTTGAGGCTTATTTCAAATTGTGTCTCAGTCCCTCGTCTATAAAAATGGACTTATTCATGATGAAAATGCTCAACAAAGTAAATTTAGAGGGAACATACCTCAACATAATAAAGGCCTTATATGAAAAACCTAGGCTAATATCATATTCAATGGGGAAAACAGAAAGCTTTTCCTCTGTAGTCAGGATCAAGACAGGGATGGCCACTCTCACCATTGTTATTTAACATAACACTGGAAGTCCTAGCCTGAGCAATCAGACAACAAAAAGAAATAAAAGGCATCCAAGTCAGCAAGAAGTAAAACTCACTATTTGCAGATGACATGATACTATATATAGAAAACCCGAAGGACTCCACTGAAAAGCTCCTAGAACTGATGGATGAATTAGTAAAGTCCCAGGATACCAAATCAATGTACAGAAATCTGCTGCATTTTTATATACCATTAATGATGCAGCAGAAAGAGAAATTAAGGAATTGATCCCATTTACAATTGCACCAAAAACCATAAGATACCTAGAAATAAACCTAACCAAAGACGTGAAAGATCTCTACTCTGAAAACTATAAAAAACTGATGAAAGAAATTGAAGATTACACCAAAAAATGGAAAAACATTCCATGCCCATGGATTGGAAGAACAAATATTGTTAAAACATCTGTACTACTCGAGCAATCTACAAATGCAATCCCTATCAAAATACCAACAGCATTTTTCACAGAACTAGAGCAAACAATCCTGAAATTCCTATGGAACCACAAAAGATCCTGAATAAGGACGTCTGGGTGGCTCAGTTGTTAAGCGTCTGCCTTCGGCTCAGGTCATGATCCCAGGGTCCTGGGATCGAGTCCCGCATCGGGCTCTCTGCTCAGCCGGAAGCCTGCTTCTCCCTCTCCCACTCCCCCTGCTTGTGTTCCTGCTCTCTCTATCTCTCTCTCTGTCAAATAAATAAATAAAATCTTTAAAAAAAAAAAAAAAAAAGACCCTGAATAGCCAAAGCAATCCTGAAAAAGAAAAGCAAAGCTGGAGGCATCACAATTCTGGATTTCGAGTTGTATTACAAAGCTGTAGTGATCAAAACAGCGTGGTCCTGGCACAAAAATAGACACATGTATCAATAGAACAGAACAGGAAACCCAGAAAGGAACCCACAGCTATATCGTTAGTTAATCTTTGACAAAGCAGGAAAGAATGTCCAATGGAACAAAGACAGTCTCTTCAACAAATGGTGTTGGGAAAACTGGACAGCAACATGCAAGAGAATGAAACTGGACCACTTTCTTCCACCACACACAAAAATAGACTCAATGGATTAAAGACCTCAATGTGAGACGTGAAACCATTAAAACCCTAGAGAACACAGGCAGTAACCTCTTTGACACTGCCTGTAGCAACGTCTTTCTAGATATGTCTCAGAGGCAAAGGAAACAGAAGCAAAAATAAACTATTGGGACTTCATCAAAATAAAAAGCTTCTACACAGGGGTGCCTGGGTGGCTCAGTTGGTAAAGCATCCGGCTCTCGATTTCAGCTTAAGTCTTGAACTCAGAGTCGTGCATTCAAGCCCTGTGTTGGGCTCCATGCTGGGTGTGGAGCCTACTTAAAAAAAAAAAAAAAAAAAGCTTCTGCTCGGTGAAGGAAACAATCAACAAAACTAAAAGGCAACCTACTGAATGGGAGAACATATTTGCAAATGACATATCTGAGAAAGGGTTAGCACCCAAAATATATAAAGAACTGATAAAACTCAACATCCAAAAAATGAATAATTCAATTAAAAAATGGCCAAAAGACACGGAATAAACACTTTTCCAAAGAAGACATACAGATAGCCAACATGAAAAGATGCTCAACATCACTTATCAACAGAGAAATGCAAATCAAAACTACAATGAGATTACTTCACACCTGTCAGAATGGCTAAAATCAACAACACAAGAAACAACAGGTGTTGGTGAGGATGTGGAGAAAAAGGAACACTTGCGCACTGTTGGTGGGAATGCAAACTGGTGCAGCCACTCTGGAAAACAGTATGGAGGTTCCTCAAAAAGTCAAAAATAGAATTACCCCATGACCCAACAATTGCACTACTAGACACTTACCCAAAGAATACAAAAACACTAATTCAAAGGGATACATGTACCAGATGTTTATAGAAGAATTATCTATAATAGCCAAATTATGAAAACAGTCCATTGACTAAAGAATGGATAAAGAAGGGGCGCCTGGGTGGCTCAGTTGGTTAAGCGACTGCCTTCGGCTCAGGTCATGATCCTGGAGTCCCAGGATCAAGTCCTGCATCGGGCTCCCTGCTCAGCAGGGAGTCTGCTTCTCCCTCTCCTGCTCCCCCCTCTTGTGCTCTGTCTCTAAAATAAATAAATAAAATCTTAAAAAAAAAAAAAAAAAGCACCTTTCCCTTTAAAAAAAAAAAAAGAATGGATAAAGAAGAGGTGGTATACATATACAACAGAATATTACTCAGCCATAAAAAAGAATGAAATCTTGCCATTTGCAACGACATTGATGAAGCTAGAGAGTATTATGCTCAGTGAAATAAGTCAGTCAGAGAAAGACAAATACCATATGATTTCACTCATATATGGAATTTACGAAACAAAACAAATGAGCAAAGGGAGAAAAGAAAGAGAGAAGCAACCCAAGAAACAGACTCTTAACTATAGAGAACAAACTGACCATTACCAGAGGGGAGGTGGGGAATGGGGGAAATAAGTGATGGGGATTAAAGAGTGCGCTTGTGATGAGCACTGGTGTATGGAAGTTTTGCATCAGTATATTGTTCACCTGAAATAAATATTACACTGTACGTTAACTAACTGGAATTTAAATAAAAACTTAAAAAGAATAAAATGGACTTAGTATCATGTGCTTTGTAGGGGTTTTATGAACATTAAATCAGATAATGATTTAATGAGCTAATAAACATTAGCTAATGTTATATCAACTGAAGGAACATTCACTTACAGAGAGAAAGATACAGGGGCTCCTGGGTGGCCCAGTTGTTAAGCATCTGCCTTCGGCTCAAGTCACGATCTCAGGCTCCTGGGATGGAGCCCAGCATTGGGCTCCTGGGATGGAGCCCAGCATTGGGCTCCTTACTCAGCAGGGAGCCTGCTTCTCCCTCTTCCTTTGCCTCTCTCTGCTCATGCTCTCTCTTTGTCAAATAAATAAATAAAATTTAAAAAAAAAGAGAGAGAGAGAGAAAGATACAGAGCATGATTTGGCCAAGGTAATTTCTAGCAAATTGCAGACTGTAATTTCAGATAAAAAAAGGCCACCTACTCTCCTTCTTTCAGATTGGCAGAAATATGCTTTTCAAGCATATTCTGATATAAAATACTCTGTTCCATTTTGTCCCATAAGCACTGAAATGTTTCAGAAAATTCCTGTATTTGAGTATCCAAATCACATTTCTAAGAGTAGGCCTCAAATATGGAAGTGACACCAACAACGTCGACGCCAAAAAAAAACCCTTTATTAGACTGTGCATTGATTTTTATTTAGGAAAATAAAATAACTACATTTTAACATAATTAAATCTTTTTATTTTTAAATTAGAAGGTCTTTGTTTTGAAATAATCCAGAACAAGCCACAGACTTGTCAGTTTAGTCCTCTCCTTTGGATTGTTGCTCAGGCCTCAATTTAGCTACTAACTTTTCCATGATGACACAATCCCGGGTCTTGTCTTCAATGAGAACTGCCATATGGCCCCATCCTGTGACATAACTTCATTCCTATGGCCAGAAAAAAAAAAGCAGAGCTATGAATCTGCCTGACCACAGGTCTTCAACAAGGCCCAGGGCTCTTCCCTCCAGGAGTGAGCTTGGCTAAGGGGCCTCATGTTTGCTAGAAGACAGGTACCTACTGCTTCATCTCTAAGTGCTATTGAGCTCTTCCTTTTGCTTTTATCACTTCGAGGTAATTTACATTTTATACTCATACATTTCCTTTTTTTCCCAGGCACACTATATAGAGGGCGTGAGAGAGTGCGGCATCTATGGTGTCCACGTCCTCCGAGGGAAACTGGGAAAGATAAGCCAATTCTTGAAGATGCTATACTTGACCCTCCTAATGAAACAAAAAATGATAAAGGATCCTACTCCATGTTTTTCCGAGACAGGCTCTGGGGGGAACTCTGGAAAGAGATGAAAACAGAGAACAAATCACCAGCTTGACTTAATGACATCCAATGCCTCCTAGAGTCGTGGCTGCCTTCTTCCCAGGCCACACCTCCTGCCTTCCAGTGCTTAGGCACGCTCCCTTTCCAGTTGCTATGATGATTTGTGGCCTGCCCCTCTCAGTAAGAAACAACCCCGAGGCTCATATCTATAAAGAACTGCCAGGCTTTGGTGCCTGGAGTTATTTTCAACTTGTTCTCAGCCAGATACACAGCAAAACTGATTTTTCTGTGTTTTCTAAAAGGGGGAGATCGAGAGGTTGGGCGGGGTGGGGAGTGGGTACAAAACAACTTGCATTATCTTTTTACTCAATTCCTGACCCCCTCAAATGGAAATTCTCATCAGCAGCACACTCAGCTGGTGAGTTGAGCACAATGGAGAGTTTATGCTTAGCAAATACGAAGCTCTTGCCTTATTACGAAAAATCTGTTTCGGATTCTTTTTTTGGGCAGGGTGTGCATGCAGAAGAAAATTTCCTGACACTGCCAAGCACAATCTCACACAGCAGTTCTGAAAGCTGACACCCTAAGCCTGAAGAAAGGATTAGCAGACTCTTCCCCTGTCAGGTTAGAGCTGCAGAAAGCTCTCCAGCATGGCCCCCTCCCCACATGGCCTGGCATAGCGGAAGGATGAAAGGAGGAGTTTCAGCTTTCATCTGGCTGTCCGACCATCTGAGTTTTGCAGTGCCGGAGAGAGAAATTTTTAGGAGAAAAGGCCAGAGACAAATTCCATCCTGAAGGTTTGGCATTCGCTAGAGCAGAGCAGAAGTCCGCAGTGTTCTCTGTGATTCTGGGTGAGGACTAGCAGCTGTGTGCTGCTCAGCCTCCTAACTGCAGGAGTCTGCCATGATGAATGATCCCGTAACAGGCTGAGGTCCGTTTCCCTGTGTGCACAGAGGCCCTTTGCTTCCTCTCTTATCACTTACAGTAATTTTCATTTACTGTTTGACAGTTTAGTAAGCATTTCCATGGAGACTTCACGACAAGCCGTGAAGTAGGTATAACTTCCTCTCACTGCAAAGGTCCGAGCATTTGGCGTCTTGCTACAAGCACTTACCAGTCACTGCTGGAGCTGATACTTGAACCCAGTTCTCCTGACCCTAGTGACTATTTTCACTTCCCCACTGTCATTTTGGGACAGGGGTGTTCAGAGTCCTATTTGGGGTCTGAAGGGGGAAGGATCGGGGCTTGTGAGAGGGAGGGCTCTGACCCTGAAGCTAATATGACCCTGAATGCCACACACACCCATGGACCCTGTAGTGATTTGGAGTGAGCCGAGGTGACCAGTATGTCTCCATTGGCCTGAGACTCTCCTGGCTTTAGCACTTAAAATCCTGTGTGCTGGGAACTCCTTCATTCCTGGGCAAACCAGAATGTTTTGTCATCCCATGTGTGGATTATATTTCACCTCCTGCTTCACCTGAATTTCTGGTAGCACCTCCAGGTTCAGAAGATTCTTAGCCTCAAACTCTTAGGAAATGATGGAGGTTTCTGAGACTCCACAACTGATCTCTGCAAAACAGTTTTTGCTGAACCAGGACTCCTGGTCCATTTTGTCCCAAGTGTCCCACTATTTTAAATATTTTAAAAATCCAAGCCCTTGGTTACCAATGGGAAACAAGGTAATTATGACGATTTTTGCTACTGATTATGAACCAGGCAATGTAGGAAGTGCTTTATGATCCTCACCACTAATCCTCAGCACATCATGCAATGTAGTTATTACTATTCTCATTTTACGAATGTCCAAGCTGAGGTCCTACACACTCAAGCAAGGTTCCAGACACCGAACCAGGTGTATGTGACTCCAAAGCCCTTCCTCCTTCCTACAGCACACTTCTCCAAGTTCTTCCAGGTTCCCTCTATCTTATCCTGAGCAAATCAGAGTTGCCTGGGTATTTTGAAATTAGCACCTTTCTTTAGAGGCTCTTTTAAACTTCTGGAGTAGAACAAGGTTCACAGCAGTTAGGAGATTCAGTACCCTGTAAGAATTGGCCCCAGAATTTCATAGAAACATGGTAAAGAGGTTTACAAGCGAGATCCAGCTGGTAACTTGTCCAAACCCAAATTTGGGACTCATGTGCTATATTATCCAACATGACGGTGCATTTTTTTTTAACTCAACTGTTTTATTTTTTTAAATAGGTCACCTTCTGCAGGTTGGCTTTTGACATTTTATCATCCCATCAATTCTCCTAGAAAAGGGATTAGGACCATAAAGATTTATACAGATATTAAGCCTCACTCAATGCACTATTTTTTTTGTAAAATTTTGTTTTTCAGAATAACATGCTATAGGATTTTGCCAAGGCCTTAAGAGGGAGTTTACAATTCTATCCGTACTGGCACCTCCCATGTTGGTACTCTTTTGCCTTTGTTCATAAGTAAACAACTTTCATCGCTGAGATAAAGTTTGTTTGCTTTGGTTTGAAGGTTGAGACTCAGAATGTTTGTCTATACCTGCTTAACTTTGCCTGATAATACCTGCAAAATATGCTGGTTTTCTTTAGTGTTTTCACTGCTAAAATATGCTTTTATCTGGTGGGTTTAATTTGACTGATGAGATTATATATTACATATTACATCAAGAGAGATTCGTGGCAAAGTCATACCAGTTTTTCCAAAGACAGTGTTGTTTATGTGTGTTATCTGAAAAATATTTCATAGTGTTAACAGCTTTGTCCGAAGACTTAGAAAACCTGCCACCCTGAATCACTCTACAGGAGTAAAATCTCCCTTTTGTGGAATGAATTTACTTGGAGGTGAGTGCGCCAGTATCACCACTAAAGACTGTAAAAAGTAAAATCTATTTTGGGCACCCTCCTATCAATAGAGTCAGAAGATCCAGAAGATTATAGCATCGTTACATCTTAAATTAAGAAACTGTGGCCTGAAGTGGTCAAGTAGCTACTTCAGAAAAACTAAGCATTTGCCCAAGTAAATGAAAGCCCTTGACATTTGAAAGCCAGGATACAGGCTGGATTTCAGTTTCCCTTCTGCCCTGCACTTGCACCTTGGTGCACAATGTTAGAAAATTTCCAGTGATGGGGCGCCTGGGTGGCTCAGTCAGTTAAGCGTCTGCCTTCCGCTCAGGTCATGATCCCAGGGTCCTGGGATCGAGCCCCATATCGGGCTCCCTGCTCGGCGGGAAGCCTGCTTCTCCCTCTGCTGCTCCCCCTGCTTGTGCTCGCTCTCTCTCTCTGACAAATAAGTAAATAAAATTTTAAAAGAAAACTTCCAATGATGAACTCACCAGACTCAAGGCAGCGCTTTCCAATTATAATTAATGATACAGTATATAATTTAAGATACAGCATAAGAGCCACATAATTTTGATATAAAGGTAGCCATGCAATACTGTGGTTTGCATAAGGGTTTTATATATATATATATATCCCAAGTTGCTCTAGTGTTTCAGGGTAGCTCATGAAAGGAAGAGTTCTCTTTACATTGGGGATTATTTTTTCTCTTTTTTAAATAAACATTTTTTAATTTTTTAAATTTTTATTGTTATGTTAATCACCATACATCATTAGTTTTTGATTAAACATTTTCTTTTTAATTAAAAAAGTGAAAGATGATTGTTCAGCTTGCTAGGGCTGCCATAACAAAGTACACAGACTGGATGGCTTAAACAACAGAAATAGATTTTCCCACAGTTCTGGCAGCTAGAAATCCACGATCAAGGTCTTCTGAAGCCTCTCTCTTTGGCTGTAAATGGCATCTTTTCTCTGTTTTCACATGGTCTTCTCTCAGTACATGTCTGTGTACTAACTACTCTGCTTATTTTTTTTTTTAAGATTCTATTTATTTATTTGAGAGAGAGAGCACAA
>NC_138370.1:104518236-104529806 GCF_054177405.1 Leptonychotes weddellii
GGCGTCCCCTAACTCCTGTGCTTATAAAGACACCAGTCCTAATGGATTAAGGCCCACTTTAACTTAAGTAAAGTTAAGTATTTTAACTTAAGTATCTCTTAAAACACTATCTCCAATACAGAGACATTCCAAGGGGCTTGGGATTAGGACTTCAACATATGCAGTTTAGGGGAATGCAATCTAGCACATAACCATAATCATTTTATAAAATGTGAATAATCAGAAAATATGAGGGGAAAAAAATCAACCATAGTCTTATATACCAAAGAGTACCATTGATTTCATTTTTGTTTTTATTTTCCTCTTTACAGTTTTCCAACCAGAATGAATGTGGTTATACTTACACAATATATAAATATTTTCACCCTCTTTTCCTAACTTAATATAAGTATTTTCCAAATTTATTATAATTTACAAGCATTTTTTAAGTGTCTAACTCTGTTTTCTAGATTTACCACAATTTATTTCATCATTTCTCTCTACTGTTTACATATTTGTTTATACATATTGTTTATATATTTTCCTTTATAAACAGTGTTGTGATGACCTCTAATACATATTAAGATTTTTCTGAATTTAGCATTTCCTTAAGGTAGATTTTTAAAATGGAATTATAGGGTGAAAGTGTCAAAATACTCTTAAGTAGGGTACAAAGTTTTGGTTATGTAAGAGGAATGAGTTCTGGAGATGTAATGTACATTATGGTGATGACAGTTAACAATACTATATGGTATACATGAAATGTGCTAAGAGAATACACCTTAAATTATATCTTCTCAACACAAACACACACATAATAGTAACAATGTAAAGGTGGGGGATAAGTTATTTAGTTTGACTGATGATCTTTTCATAATGTATACATATATCAAAATATTAAGTTATATTTCTTAAACATATATAAATTATATATGACAAAGATATCTTAGTAAAGTTGCTAAAAGAAATAAAATGTGACCATCTACAAAAAACAAAACATTCTTAAGTATCCTGATGTATATACCGCAAGTTATTTTCCAAAGGTGTTCATATAAATGACATTGCCCATTTCACCACCCCTTTGACAATACTGTGTTTTCTCATACAGTAAAAAGTCATTGCCCATATTACCCAAAGCAATCTATAGATTCAAAGCAATCCTTATGAAAATACCAACAGCATTTTTCACAGGACTAGAATAAATAATCCTAAAATTGCTATAGAACCACAGAAGACCTTGAATAGCCAAAGCAATCTTGAGGACACAGCTGGAAGTATCACAATATCAGATTTCAAAATATACTACAAAGCTGTAGTAATCAAAACTGTATGATACTGGCACAAAAATACACACACAGACCAATGGAACAGAATAAAGACTGCAAATAAAACCATGATTATGTGGTCAATTAATCTATGACAAAGGAGGCAAGAATATGCAATGGGAAAAAGACAGTGTCTTCCACAAATAGTGCTAGGAAAACTGGACAGCTCATGCAAAAGAATGAAACTGGACCACTTTCTAACACCATACACAAAAATAAGCTCAAAATAGATTAAAGATGAGACCTGAAACCATGAAAATCCTAGAAGAAAGCACAGGCAGTAATTTCTCTGACATTGGTCATAGCAACATTTTTCTAGATATGTCTCCTGAGGCAAGGGAAACAAAAGCAAAAATAAACTATTGGGACTTCATCAACATAAAAAGCTGCACAGCAAAGAAAACCATCAATAAAACAAAAAGACAACCTACAGAATAGGAGACGATATTTGCAAATGATATAGCCAATAAAGGATTATTCAAAATATGTAAAGAACTTATAAAACTCAGTACCCAAAAAAACAAACAATCTGATTAAAAAATGGGCAGAGGATCTGAATAGACATTTTTCCAAAGAAGACATACAGATGGTCAACAGACACATGAAAAGATGCCCAACATCACCAGTCATCAGGGAAATTCAAATCAAAACCACAATGAGATATCACCTTAGACCAGTTAGAATGGCTAAAATCAAAATGATAAGCGATAACAAGTGTTGATGAGAAAGTGGAGAAAAGGAACACCCATGCACTGTTGGTGGGAATGCAAATTGGTGCAGCCACTGTGGAAAACAGTATGGAGGTTCCTCAAAAAGTTAAAAACAGAAATTCCATATGATCTAATAATTCCACTACTGGGTATTTACCCAAAGAAAATGAAGACACTAATTCAAAAGGATATATGCACCTCTATGTTTACTGCAGCATTATTTATAATAGCCAATATGGAAGCAACCCAAGGGCCTATCAATAGATGACTGGATAAGGAAGATGTGGTACACACACACACACACACACACACACACACACACACATACAAATATTATATTCCCATAACAAAGGATGAAATCATGCCAATTGAGACAACATGGGTGGACCCAGGGGGTACTACGTCAACTAAAATAAATCAGACTGAGAAAGACAAACAGCACATGATTCCACTCATAAGTGGAATCTTAAAAAAGAAATGAATAAACAAAAAGCAGAATCAGACTGATAAATAGAGAGAACAAACTGATGGTTGCTGTGAGGGGAGTGGAAGATTAGCAAAATGAGTGAAGGGGAGTAGGAGATGCAGAATGATTATCTCCAGTTATGGAATGAATAGGTCACAGGAATAAAAGGCACAGCGTAAGGAATATAGTCAGTGATACTATAATAGCACCGTAATGGGACAGATGGTAGGTACACTTGTGGTGAACACAGGGTCGTATATAAACTTGTCAAATCACTAAGTTGTACATCCATAACTAACGTAACACTGTGTCAATCCATCATATTCAAAAAAGTCAGTGTTGACTTAATAGAGAATTATATCTCATTATTTTTATTTAGAAAAAAGCTTTTTATAACCGAGGAGAACAAACAATTTACTACGTATTTATTAACCTGTTTTTTCCTCCTTACATCTTTTACATGTATCTCCACGTGTGAGTATATGAGGGAGGGCAGGAGTGGTAGGAGTAGAATTCTTGATGTTTTTCCTTTAAGTTTGATTAAGCATTGTGTATATCAAAAATGTTAACTTTTGTGGTGCCTGGGTGGCTCAGTCGGTTAAGCGTCTGCCTTCAGCTCAGGTCATGATCCCAGGGTCCTGGGATCGAGCCCCATGTCAGGCTCCCTGCTCAGCAGGAAAGTCTGCTTCTCCCTCATCCTCTTCCTCTGCTCATGTGCTTTCTCTCTTGCTCTCTCTCTCTCAAATAAATAAATAAAATCTAAAAAAAAAAAATTAACTTTCGTCATCTTTGCTTTAATCATTTTTCTCTCAGACTACTTGCTTCAATTACTGACATTTGAAAGATTTATTCACTGTTCTCAACACAAAATTTTCATTCTTAGACGTTGCCTTAAGACATTTTTTATCTTTTTTTTTTTAAGTAGGCTCCACAGACTCCTTAGATTGAGACCTGAGCTGAGATCAAGAGTCAGACGCTTAACCAACTGAGCCACCCAGGTGCCCCATTTTTATCATTCTTAAGTATATAATTTCCCCTCTTCTCCATATATTTGATATTTATACTTTTACTAATTGATAAAATAGTTTGATTTAAAAAATAAATCCCAACTATTATTCCAACAGGAATTTGTGTGGGATTGTGGTGTGAGATTTCTAACTTCCACACTGGGCCACAGTACAGTATGACCCATAACATTTTTCTTAGAGAGGCAGAGGGTGAATATTAATTTAAGTCATTGATGGCTTTCAGTCACCCATCAATTTCCAGCATTTAACTCTTTGCAAAAGAGCCATGTAGCCATCTAAAAGAGCTCTGTAGGAGGGTTGCATTAGTTGAAAAGTAAGATGAGGAATAACTCATTTTGCATCTGAACAAATTAATTAAAATATTTTATAGGATTCCTAAACAGATTTGGGGAGAAAAATCAGGAAGAGTTTCCCTTTCTCTCTCTCCCTCTCTCTCAATCTCTCCCTCTCTCTCTCTTATCCTTTAAAAAACAACACTACTAATCTGCTTTATTAAAACTTTGTAGAATTTTTATTGACACAGTGTCTGATAAAAAGAAATGGTTAGGAATCATGACTAATGACTTCTTTCAAAATCTTTTGAGAATCAAATAGAATTGCGATTACTTTTCACAAACCGTGAGGAACTCATTTGTGCCTGGAAATGACAACTCCCTGGAGTGTTCTCCACCCCTCATTCCTTCGGGCAGAGCCTAACCAATGGTCTCAGCATCGGGTTGTTGCGTAGGTGTCGCTGTCAATCTTTCTTTAACCTTCTCCTGGTTATAGTAACCTGAGCATTGTAGTGACAGTACAATTTTGCTCCTCACTTAACCTTCTTGCACATCTTTCCTCTACCTTTGATTAAGAGAGTCCTAGGAGGGCCTCGCTGTAAAAACCTACTTTGTGCTGGCCACATGGTGACATCTGTATCCTGGTTCCCTCACAAGAGCACCAGTTTACTACAGAAAGGCACTGAAATTCATAGTAAGGCCAGAGGCAGCAATAATGTGACTCCCTTGATGAGAGGAATCATGTCTAATGGTTCTATATTAGGCACAGATTCTTCTACGAGTCAACAGCATTAGGCAATCATACTTAACAATTATAATCTTTTCAAGAGCAAATTAAATATCCTTCCAACTGTAAAATGCCCAGTTTGCCAGTTGGTGCAATGTTCTTGTCTTTGAACACAGAATATGGCCACAGGAATCTGTCACACAGATGACCACGTGCTAAAATGAGCAATGGCGTCTAAGTTTCCAGGGATTGTGGGATATGAAGCAACTGGAGAGAACTGGAGGAGGAGTCACTACAATGAAACTGGGCATGCGGATTTCAAGTCACAAAGTCGAGGAAAATAGGATTTGATTATCCTATCAAAGGAAATCGTACAGTTATTACGATTTAGATATTAGAAAGAGCCTTAACACAATCTAAGAGGATAAAAGGATCCAAGGAGAATGGATTGTATCGAGTGAAGTTTAATTTGGCAAAATCTCAACCTTCAGCAGGCAAGCCGTATGGTGCTTATAAACTTTAGAATATCTTAAGAATTTCTTGCATGTGGTATTGAATCAGTTCACATTTGTTTTATTTCATATTTTTTATTTCATATTTTAACATTAATAACCGAGAACTTATATCATGATGCTTTCCCTCAGGGTGACAAAGTCATCCCCCTCTTTTTGCCTCCATGCAGAGAATGCAATGCTTTCTCAATCTGGATGGCAACTTTTGCATTAGGAGTGAGCAGGTTTCAGTCAATTTTATTCTAATGCCATTTAAATTGTTCCTGTGCTCATTTTTGAACTGAATTAACTAATATGTGTCTTTGATGCATTAGAAAACGCTACTGGTCGTGGAGCACTGCTGATGGTTCTACCAGATGTACCTGCAAGGGCAAACCAGTCTGTCACTACATGAACACCAGTGTGTTTACTGAGTACACACTGGTGCATGAATCTTCCATTGCTAAGACTGATGATGCAACTCCTCTAAGAGTCTGTTTAATTGGATGTGAATTTTCCACTAGGTATGGGATTGCCGTTAAAATGAGCAAGGTAGGGGTACCCAGGTGGCTCAGTCAGTTAAGTGTCTGCCTTTGGCTTGGGTCCATGATCTCAGGGTCCTGGGATCGAGCCCCGTGTTGGGCTCCCTGCTCGGCGGGGAGCCTGCTTCTCCCTCTCCTTCTGCCTGCCGCTCCCCCTGCTTGTACTCTCTCTCTCTCTCTCTGTCAAATAAATAAATAAAATCTTAAAAAAAAAATGAGCAAGGTAAGAAGAAGGATGGGCATTTCTTCCTTTTTAAAAAAATTCTTTTTAAATGTTTTTTTCTTGGAATCCTGGAAATTTTTGAATAAAAAATTTTTTTGAAAACATATTTCACAGGCAGGTTGTTTCTACACACTGCCAAATCAACCAGAAGAAAAAATGAAAAATTCAGATTAGAAATTTTATTTCTAAATAACTGGAAGTGAAATTTCTACATTTAATTTTATTCCCTCTACATTTCCTTCAGGTTCATTTCTAAATTTTAGCTTCAAAAATTTAGATCTAAAATTCATCTTTCTTTTTTCACAAAATAAATATTAATGCTGGTGAGTTAGTTGGCTAAGGCTGTCATAGCAAAGTACCACAGACTGGGTGGCTTAAACAGAAACTTATTGTCTCACATTCTGGAGAGTAGAAACCACACATCAAGGTGTTGGCAACACTGGTTCCTTCTGGGAGCTATGAGGGAAGGACCTGTTCCCAGGGCTCTCCATGGCTGCCTTCTGCTGACATCCCTTTCACATCATCTTCTCTTTACACCAGTCTTTGCATCCCAATTTCCCCTTTGTGTAAGAGCACCAGTTATATCGGATTAGGGCCTACCCTAATAACCTCATTTTAATGTGATTACCTCTGTAAAGACCCTGTCTCCAAATAAGATCACATTCTGAGGTACTGGGGGTTAAGACTTCAATATGCGAATTTGGAGAGGGGACAAAATTCGACCCATATTAGCTGGTATATAACATGAAAACATTCATGAGTTTTTAAGAAACCTCTTCCCATTATTAAAGGGAACATGACTGCTTCATTAAAGTGTGTGTTCCAAATCTCACACTCTCATTATAGCTTAGTCTTCCTCATTAAACTATAAGCTCCAGGAAGGTATGGACCAAGTCTTCTTTATTTACTACAATGCTTAGCCAGAAGCCTGGACACAGCAATGGCTTAATAAATAGCAATTGGACAAAAAGGAATGTATGAATGAATAAAAGAAGGGGATGTCCAAATATGTGGAAGAAATGTGGAAAAAGGTGAAGGGGCTTGTGGAAAATATGCATGCAGGTGTGGAGGTAGATTTATCTTACACATGGGCCCATGACAAGTCTGAGGTCGATGAGTCTATAACATTAATGTGCATGCACATATCAGTGGCATATTTAGTCACTGCTTGCATATAGATTTCTTTGGAAAATCTTGGAGATGGAACATTCCTTCCAAAGGGTCTCCTTGAGGTTTTCCTTAAGAATTTTCTACCAAGGTAGAGGTGAAAAAAGAGACATTGGATATATTTTTACAACTTGTATTTATAATTTTTTTTATTGTATAAGATGTACTGGTACCATATTAGTACTTGGCTAATATACTATTAATCAAGACAAGCTCCACTTTGAGGGATCATTTTTTTTCCTGGAAGCTGTGTCTTAAGGCAAACCACTTGAATGAACATACGTTCTTGCCTTTGCCTATTTGAAAATAAGTCACACCTACAATATGAGGGTATGCGGAGGGGAGGTCTCCAAATCCCCCTTTGTTTCAGTAATTCACTGGAAGGATTTATGAAACTCAGAAAAGTGATTATCCTCATGTTTACAGATTATTACTGCAAAAGGATACAGATTAAAAGTGGCAAAAGAAAAAGACACATAGGGCAGAGTCCGGGAAAGACCAGGTACAAATTTCTGGTTGTCCTCTCCTAATGATATCACACAGACAGAGCTTAATTTTCCCAGCGACAATGCATGTCAACCAGGGAAGTTCACCCAAGTCTTGAGGTCCATGGTTTCTGTTGGGGAACATAGGCATGCAGCACCCCTGTGACCAACCTCAGCTACTCAGACCCCAGTACCACCAGAAGTCAAGTTGATGGCTCAAAGCCCCAGGTATACAAAAATAGGCATTCACTAAACATCATTACTAGCATAGACTACCTAGTATATCCTAAGGTCATCAGATGTGCAAAGACACTCATGTAAGACAGGATAACCTAAGGACTCAAAGTTATCTTCCAGGAGCCGATCAAGGGTCAGTCTGAAGACTGGGGCACCTGGGTGGCTCAGTCGGTTAAGCGTCTGCCTTCGGCTCAGGTCATGATCCCAGAGTCCTGGGATCGAGCCCCACAGTGGGCTCCCTGCTCAGCGGGGAGTCTGCTTCTCCCTCTCCCTCTACCTGCCGCTCCCCATGCTTGTACTCTCTCTCTCTGTCAAATAAATGGATAAAATCTTTAAAAAAAAAAAAAAAAGACTTCTGGAAGAGTGAAACAGATTTTTACTAAAGAACACTAAAGGGATGGGAACAGTGAAGAAAAACAATGGTAAAAAGTGGAACCTAATAATATTTTAAAAATTACCTATATTTGGTATTTTTATTTTAGACTATGGTATTCTTCTGCAATAACGATATGGACAATTTACAATAGAAATTAATCTCTAATTCCCATTCCTTCAAACAGGAAGGTTGGGAAAGGGAAAGGGTTATTGGTTTGTTGTTTGTTTGCTTTTATTTGGTGGGGTGGTTGTTGTTTTCAGATGGAAGGCACAGTTAGCAGACTAGGGCCATGATCCACTTAGAGGCTCAGAGGCAGGTAACAGCAGGGGCAAGAAACTATCACTTTACAGATGGGTAACCGAGACCTAGGGAGAAGTGTTGAGTGGTACAGTTTTGTGGTTAGAAAGAACCCACTTCAGGGCCACCTTAGTAAGTCGAACACTTACTGGAGATAAAGCTGAATGAAGTTCAGAAGACTGAGCTAGAATCATAAGCTTTTGTACCTAAATCTAGAACCTGAAATTCAACCACCAACAAAAGGTTCCATCTCAAATCTGGACAATAAAGCTAGTACATAAACTGGAAGGAAAGGTAGAGAATACCCAGTTTAGTTTCTGGTACAAAATGCTCCCCATTAAGGAATCCATCAAGAAAGTTTATTGAATGAATGAATGAGTAATACTTGAGAGAATGACTGTACTGGTTTCAAAGCTTCAAATTCAGGAACTGAACTGAGGGATTAGGATGCCATAACTGAAATTAAAACCCAGGGGTAGTAGGTGTAATAGGTCTGCAGTTCTCTGTAAATCTCTGCTTATAGGTGCAGACATTTCAAAACACATGCACACATATATATACACAAGGTATTCCTTCAGGTAATTCCTTCAAGGAAGGACAAAACCAGAGAATCAGGAGGTCTTAAAATAGGCCCTGCTCACCCATAAGCCTCTGCATTAAGGGAAGGAAGGAAGGAAGGAAGGAAGGAAGGAAGGAAGGAAGGAAGGAAGGAAGGAAGGAAGGAAGGAAGGAAGGAATGGAAGGAATGGAAAAAGGGAATAGGGAGAAACTATCACAATAAGTGTGATACCCATTCTGTGGGTTTCCCTGTGTTCAGGTCTCCCTGCTACCAGATATAAAACAGGATTAGGACTCTTCTAGCAGGAAAATTACTTCTGGCTATAACCTTTTTTAATATAGCACAGAGTAAAAATCCCAGAATTGGTCTGACTACATTTCTTTCCTAGAGCTACATATACATGGGTCATTTAATTGCAACATGGAGGTTTGACTTTGATGAAAAACCAATTTATTTACAAATGACTCTGAGTCGTAGTTATTAAAAAAAATGTTAGTCAGACCAAACCTAAAACAGATTTAGAATAGCTCTGTGGAGAAGAGATAATAGAGATCTTGCCACTTATTTCATCCTGCTATGAGGTAAGAAGAGATTGTGGGTGGTGGCCAGGAAGGCTACAGAACTCCCACAACAAAAGCTTGAATAATGTAACCTTTTATAAAGGGTTTTCAATTATCTGGCAAATACTGTTTTTGTTCCTTTTCTGTTCTCAGACCTTCTGCTATTTCTAATCCTCTTTGCAGTATTATCATCAGAACAAGTCATCCAATCCTGATATCATACAGATCCTCTGAATTTTGTGTTCTTGATACTGGAGACATTTTGCAGGTCTTGCTTTTTGATCCTACTTCTAGCATTTATAGGAACTTTTCTTTCCACAGGTCACACTGTGGTTTAAATTGTGCAGTCTTTGGCCTGGGAAGGATGGCCTTTCAGTCATCATGGGCTGTAAGCTGGCTGAGGCACCCACGTTTCTTGGAATTGACCTGAACAAAAACAAATTTGAGGAGGCCATATCTATGGGAGCCACCAAGTGCATCAAACCCCAGACTTGATGCTGTCAGAAATGACAGGAGACACCGTGGCCTACAGTTCTGAAGTCATTGGGCATCTTGAAAGGGTGATAAGAGCCAAGATAGGGGAGCCATACAACAACAACACCCAAGCTCTTTGATCACACAAGGCGAAACTCACTTTCTATAGCTTTGTTAACAACCAACTATGGAAATACCTGCTATGCCCAAACTAGTAACCATGAAGCAGTTTTATTCAAAAAGTCAAAAGCTTATGAGCGGGTCTCCTAACCGTAAGTCTCACATTGCACCACTCTCATGTGACCAGAGTGCAAGGTAGTCAAACATCAAGACAAATTTTTGTGTTATCTTTCTTGTATAATCTTGTGGATTTCTTGGCAAAGGTGATTCCATCTCTTATACGTTAGCAAGCCAAATATCACAAAGTGACCCTCTGAGGACAGATGAGGAGATCTGCGGGGAAAGGGGACTATTCCAAATTTGGCAGTCTCTTCCCCAAAATCCATGATGTATCCAAACGCGCTCTTTACACCTGAGTTTTGTTTTCCTGTATGTGAATTCCCTTAGAATAGAAGTCTTCAACTTTCTAAAATGTGCGTCCATTGCAGCAACCAGCAGCACCAGATACCCATTTAGATTTGAGAAGCAGGTCCAGGGGTATATTGCTAGGGTCTGTTGATTTCTAGATGATACTTTGATGAACACTGGTCTTTGAAAAATGCCCGCATCCATTGCTACCATCCAGCAACTACTCAAAAAACTATTAATAGAAAACCACTTGGGCAAATGGCCACAAAATGTGGGGTTAGTCTCCAAGATGCTGCCAAAAAAAAGAAACTCCTTTGTCTCGCATTTTAGTATTTTATTTAATTTTCATACCTTTTTAAAAAATTAGGTCAATTGATTTAGTATAGTTAATTCAATTTAGTTGAGTTCAAATGACATTCCAGGTCTTATCTAAAGTGGTGATATTGGTCTGAAAATAGCACAGGAATTTTCTCTTGAGTTTTGGTCCATGGTATGCTGAAATGCTGGGAACACCAACCACAATAATTACTGCTTTCTGCCTTGAAGAGCAAATGTATGAAAAAGTTAAATTAAGACTAGAGTTCTATTGTGATTTTTTTTTTAAGCAAGCAGAAAACAAAAGGCATGTGGACCTAATTCAGCATCATGATTTGGAAACTGAACTATCTGCTGGAACCACAATAATATGTAGGGCATTTCGGGGTCCATGAGATGAAAAAGAAGGAACAAATAATCTCTTTCATTTTAAACTCAGATTGAGGCCCTTGCATCCTGCTATGGAACCAGCATGGTGGTGGTGCTCCTCCATGAGTCAACATGCTCACCCATGACCCTATGCTGCTCCTCACTGGACACAACATGGATGGGATTTTTTAGGGTTAAGGACAGGAGAGCCTCTGACCTGAGAGTTGTGTCTTTAACCTTGGAGCTTCAACAAGTAAGAGAAGCCTATTTGTCACATCATGTCTCCCTTACAGGACTTCTAAGGACAGGTATAAAACAAGACCATAACCACAATGATAAGAAAAAATATTACCCACCCCTCACCCTGATTTAAGGCTTTTAGTTGACACATGTTTAATACTAGCATTTGCAACTCAAGTTCCTCAAAGGCCTGAATTAGA
>NC_138370.1:104530306-104550999 GCF_054177405.1 Leptonychotes weddellii
TCCTACCTTCCAGAAGGTGGTCGCTTTTCTGTTCAGAGAGTTGTTGCTATTCTTTTCTTTGATCTCCTGTTGAGTTCGTAGGTGTTCAGAATGGTTTGATCCCTATCCAGCTGAATTCCTGGGACCAGACAAAATCCAGGTCTCCTACTCCTCTGCCATCTTGCTCCGCCACCCTCAGTATGTGCCCTCTTTAATACCCATCACTAGGCCAACCCATCCCCCCACCCCCTTCCCCTCAGAACCCTCAGTTTGTTTCTCAGAGTCTGTAGTCTCATGATTTGTCTCCCCCTTCGATTCCCCCCCTTCATTTTTCCCTTCCTGTTATCTTTTTCTTCTTCTTCTTCTTTTTTTTTTTTTTAACATATAATGTATTATTTGTTTCAGAGGTACAGGTCTGTGATTCAACAGTCTTACACAATTTGCAGCACTCACCATAGATTGAAATGTGTAATTTCATTCTACCTGGAACATGGCCACATGAAACAAGAAATACTTTCTTCTTTTATTTGGTCAGCAGTACAAACAGGGTGAACACATAATGGGAAGCCACAGATGGTTATGTTTTTATTAGTGTATAGCATGTCTGGGAGGGCTTGTCTCTTAAGGACCAGTAGATTTTCATTTATTTTTCGTGTAGTAACCCTAAAGTTATTGCAAAGCATTGCAAATCACTGCAAAGAATTGCAAAACATTCAGTGAGGACATAATAAAGTTCAGATAGCATGATGCCTTCCAAAAGTGAAAGAAAACATCTTCCTAGAAGGAAGGTAAATAGATGTTTCTATTCAACAACTATGCTCTGTAGCTTTGGCCAGAAAAGGGAAATTGGAAAGACATTGGAATTTTCTACCCAGTTCCAAAGCTGGCCTTCTGAATTACAACTGTTTGCTTCTCTAGGGCACCATCTCCTTCTAGGAGCTTCTTCTCAATTGACCAGAAATATCCATTTGACTGGTGGCTAAAGAAATATGGATAAGGATTGTTGCTATTCAATTCCTGACAGTTAAAACAGGACTTTGAAGTAAGACAATAAACTTAAAAGCCAAGCTTTGTAGGGAAGAGAATTTTCTAAATTCCTTTCTTTCATTTGTTTAAACCTGGAGAGGACTCAGATTTCTCACACAATGGTAACACCTATATCCCCTCTGTCCATGATAGCTAGGCCTTGTTGCATGGTGATAGGAGGAAGATGTGACACAGAAGAAGGCAGGGAAGTCAGTCCCTATTACTAGGGGGCTGTAGGAAGGAAAAGAGAAAGAGAGAAGATGTGGAAAACAGTCAGATCTGGGTGTCCCAGATCGGCTTCAGCCAGGACTGGGTGTTAGAAAAGACAATAGGGTTATTTTAGATATGGTTTTAAAAAACATATCCTGCCTACATATTTTAGATATCGTTTTAAAAAAATATCCTGCATAAATTTTTGACCCTATTACAAATGCTTGTTGAATAAATTAATGGATGAGAAAAGAATGAATCAAATAATATAGAGGAGAAAAAAAATAAGAAGATAATTTATCACCTTCAACAGTAAAGTTCTCCAGAGAGAAATACTAAAACATAGACAACTACTTTAGCACTGAGATTATGGTTCCTTCCCCAATGTTAGTTCCAGTAGGGATGAGCCTGAAAAAAATTGTCAAGTAGATAATAATTTCTTTTTTTATGACTATTTAATATTAATGGAAAACACAAACAATACTGGTTATGATTTATGGATAGAAACATGTTGCAAGAGCTACCAAATTCACACTTGTGGTCTTTGATGAGAGGAAGAAGGAGCTGGTGCTGGTGGGTAAAAGGAAGGACTTTTAATTTGTCAGTAATGCTTTCTTTAACAAAAAAGATCTGAAACAAAAATGACAGAATGTTGCTGTTTTTTAAATGACAAAATGTTAACATTGGTTAATTCCATTGGATTTATTCTTTTAATTTTTGTGTTTAAATTTTTCAAAATTAAAAAGAAATCTTGACTGTCAGAGGAAAGGCACTGACTTTTCCCAGGGAAGCCCAGAAAGGTTCCAAGAGGAGGTGACAGCTGGGTTTTGAAGGCAGAGTGGGAGTTGGCAGGTTTTACTGGGTGTGGGGGATCTAGGAAAAGGAGATGAAGGGTGTTCAAGGCCAGGGCATATGTGCATAGGCTCTCTGCACTTTTTTTTTTAAGATTTATTTATTTATTGGGGCTAGAGCAGAGGGAGAGAATATTCAAGCAGACTCCCCACTGAGCGCTGAGGGGTTCAATCCCAAGACCCTGAGATCATGACCTGAGCCAAAACCAAGAGTCAGAGGCTTAACTGACTGAGCCACCCAGGCACCCCTCTCTGTACTTTTTAAATGTGTGTTGACTGACTTGTGTTTATCAAGATGCCCTTCCCCTGCTACCTCCTCATCCTCATCCCTGATTCCAGCTCCTCTATTCTGGGCTGTGTACACAATAAGTAGGCTACTGCTTAATTTTTTTTTTTTTTTTAAAGATTTTATTTATTTATTTGAGAGAGAGAATGAGACAGAGAGAGAGATCATGAGAGGGGGGAGGGTCAGAGGGAGAAGCAGACTCCCCGCCGAGCAGGGAGCCCGATGCGGGGCTCGATCCCGGGACTCCAGGATCACGACCTGAGCCGAAGGCAGTCGCTTAACCGACTGAGCCACCCAGGCGCCCCTTAATTTTTTTTTTTAAGATTTTATTTTTTAGACAGAGAGAGACACAGTGAGAGAGGGAACACAAGCAGGGGGAGTGGGAGAGGGAGAAGCAGGCTTCCCACCGAGCAGGGAGCCCAATGCTGGGCTCGATCCCGGGACCCTGGAATCATGACCTGAGCCGAAGGCAGACGCTTAACTGACTGAGCCACCCAGGTGCCCCTAGGCTACTGTTTTAAAAGTAAGTGTCATTTGATTATTTTAGGCCTAAGTATCCTAGTGGGGGTTGGAGGAGGAATGAGCCAAATATATAAAATTGAACATTAAAATGGGGAAATAACCACTAATTCAGAGAAAGAGAAAAAAATCTTAGAGCATATTATGCTTGACTACACACAAATTCAACTGGAAACCAGCTGAAACTGGTAGTTTTCTGAGAAAATATAAATCACCAGTTTGACGCCAAAAGAACTAGAAAACCTCAACAGAGCAATAATCATGAAAGAAGCTGATAAAGAAGATCTCTTTTAATGTGAGAGGAGGCAACATGGTGGACAAGTAGGGGACCCCATTTCATCTGGTCCCCTGAATTTAGCTGGATATCTACCAAACCATTTTGAACACCCACAAAATCAGCCTGAGATGTAAGAATATATATCTGGATCTCTACAAGCAGAAAAACCAGTGCTTTTTGCAAGGTAGGATGGACGTGCAGAGTCATGAATCTGCGGGGAGATATTGGAAGATAAACAGAGGGGGAGGGAGCCTCCATAAGCTGGCTCCTGGAAAGTAATATAACACCAGAGTGCAAAACCAGAACCCTTAGAATTCTGCTCTAGGGAGAGACATCCCTCTCTGAAAGGGGCTCTGGAAATGAAAAGGTAGAATTCTACATAGGGCATTGTGGTCTCCAGATACAAGGAGCCGCTGAGTGAAAGAGGGTCCTTAAACCAGTAGAGTGCCTGAGCAGTGGAGCCAGGAAGCAGGTTATGGTCAGTGAGTCCAGGAGGGGACTCTCAGCTAGGATCACCATAAACCAGGAGTTGGGCTGGCTGATAATCTCTCTTCTCTTGGGCAGGCTGAAAAAAATCTAGAACCTGCGCCTAAACTAAAGTAACCTCCAGATTGAAAGTGAGGGGATGGAGAACCACTTATCATGCCAACGGACCTCAAAAGAAAGCTAATATCAGCAATTCTCATATCAGACAAATTAGATTTTAAGCTGAAGACTGTAGTAAGAGATGCAGAGGGACACTATATCATACTTAAAGGGTCTATCCAACAAGATCTAACAATTGTAAATATCTATGCCCCCAACATGGGAGCAGCCAACTACACAAGCCAACTGTTAACCAGAATAAAGAGACATATTTATAATAATATGTTAATAGTAGGAGACCTCAACACTCCACTCTCTGCAATGGACAGATCATCTAAGCAGAAGATCAACAAAGAAACAAGAGCTTTGAATGACACATTGAACCAGATGGACTTCATAGATATATACAGAACATTCTACCCTAAAACAACAGAATACTCATTCTTCTCAAGTGCACAAGGAACTTTCTCCAGAATAGACCACATACTGGGTCACAAATCAGGTCTCAACTGATGCCAAAAGACTGAGATTATTCCCTGCATATTTTCAACCACAATACTTTGAAACTGGGACCTCAACCACAAGAAGAAATTTGGAAGGAACTCAAACACCTGGAAGCTAAAGACCACCCTGCTAAAGAATGATTGGGTCAACAAGGAAATTAAGGAAGAACTTAAACAATTTATGCAAACCAATGAAAATGAAAACACATTAGCTCAAAACCTATGGGATACTGCAAAGGTGATCCAAAGAGGGAAGTACATAGCCATCCAAGCCTCTCTCAAAAAATTAGAAAAATCCCAAATGCACAAGCTAAACTTATACCTAAAGGACCTAGAGAAAGAACAGCAAATAAAACCTAAACCAAGCAGGAGAAGAGAAATAATAAAGATTAGAGCAGAAATCAATGAAATAGAAACCAGAAAAACAGTTGAACAGATCAACGAAACTAGAAGCTGGTTCTTTGAAAGAATTAATAAGATCTATAAATGTCTAGCCAGACTTATCCAAAAGAAAAGGGAAAGGACCCAAATCAATAAAGTCATGAATGAAAGGGGAGAGATCATGACTAACACCAAAGAAATAGAAACAATTATTATAAATTATTACCAGCAACTATATGCCAACAAATTGATGCATTCCTGGAAACTTATAAACTACCAAGACTGAAACAGGAAGACATAGATAATCTGAATAGGCCAATAACCAGTAAGGAAATTGAAGCAGTGATCAAAAACCTCCCAAAAAATAAGAGTCTAGGGCCAGATGGCTTTCCAGGGGAATTCTACCAAACATTTAAAGAAGAAATAATACCTATTCTACTGAAGCTGTTTCAAAAAATAGAAATAGAAGGAAAACTTCCAAACTCATTCTATGAGGCCAGCATTACCCTGATCCCCAAACCAGACAAAGATCCCATCAAAAAGGAGAATTACAGACCAATATCCCTGATGAACATGGATGCCAAAATACTCAACAAGATCCTAGCCAATAGGATCCAACAGTATATTAAAAGGATTATCCACCATGACCAGGTGGGATTTATTCCTGGGATGCAAGGGTGGTTCAACATTCAGAAATCAATCAACATGATAGATCACGTTAATAAAAGAAAAGACAAAAACCATATGATTCTCTCAATTGATGCAAAAAAAGCATTTGACAAAATACAGTATTCTTTCATGATTAAAACTCTTCAAAGTATAGGGATAAAGGGAACATACCTCAATTTCATAAAATCCATCTATGAAAAGCCCACAGCAAATATTATTCTCAATGTGGAAAAACTGAGAGCTTTTCCCTTAAGGTCAGGAACATGACAGGGATGTCCACTATCACCACGGCTGTTCAACATAGTACTAGAAGTCCTAGCCTCAGCAATCAGACAACAACAACAACAAAAATAAAAGATATTCAAACTGGCAAAGAAGAAGTCAAACTCTCTCTCTTTGCAGATGATATGACACTTTCTGTGGAAAACCTGAAAGACTCCACCCCCATACAGAACTAGAACTAGATACAACAATTCAGCAATGTGGCAGGATACAAAATCAATGCACAGAAACCAGTTGCTTTCCTATACACTAACAATGTGACTGAAGAAAGAGAAATTAAGGAATCCATTTGATTTACAATAGCGCCCAAAACCATAAGATACCCAGAATAAACGTAACCGAAGAGGTGAAGGATCTATACTCTAGAAACTACAGAACACTTATAAAAGAAATTGAGGAAGATGCAAAGAGATGGAAAAATATTCCATGCTCATGGATTGGAAGAATAAACATTGTTAAAATGTCTATGCTGCCCAGAGCAATATACACATTCAGTGCAATCCCTATCAAAATACCATCGACATTTTTCACAGAGCTGGAACAAACAATCCTAAAATTTGTATGGAACTAAAAAAGATGCTGAATCACCAGGGGAATGTTGAAAAAGAAAACCAAAGCTGGGGGCATCACGATGCTGGACTTCAAGCTATATTACAAAGCTGTGATCACCAAGACAGCATGGTATTGGCACAAAAACAGACACATAGATCAATGGAACAGAATGGAGAGCCCAGAAATGGACCCTCACTTTAAGGTCAACTAATCTTCAACAAAGTAGGAAAAAATGTGCAATGGAAAAAAGATAGTCTCTTCAATAAATGGTGCTGGCAAAATTGGACAGCCACATGCAGAAGAATGAAACTGGACCATTCTCTTACACTATCCACAAAGATAAGTTCAAAATGGATGAAAGACCTCAATGTGAGACTGGAATCCATCAATATCCTAGAGGAGAACATAGGCAGTAACCTCTTTGACATCAGCCACAGCAAGATATGTCTCCAAAGGCAAAGGAAACAAAAGCAAAAATGAACTTTTGGGAATTCACCAAGATAAAAAAGCTTCTGCACAGTGAAGGAAACAGTCAACAAAACTAAGAGGCAACCCACGGAATGGGAGAAGATATTTGCAAATGACATTACAGATAAAGGGCTGGTATCTGAGATCTATAAAGAACTTATCAAACTCAACAACCAAAAAACAAATAATCCAGTCAAGAAATGGGCAGAAGACATGAACAGACACTTCTCCAAAGAAGACATACAAATGGCCAACAGACGCATGAAAAAATGCTCAACATCACTCGGGATCAGTGAAATACAAATCAAAACCACAATGAGATACTACCTTACACCAGTTAGAATAGCAAAAATTAACAAGACAGGAAACAACAAATGTTGGTGCAGATGTGGAGAAGGGGGAACCCTGTGTTACACTGTTGGTGGGAATGCAAGCCGGTGGAGCCACTCTGGAAAACAGTATGTAGGTTCCTCAAGAAGTTAAAAATAGAATGACCCTACGACCCAGCAATTGCACTTCTAGGTATTTACCCCAAAGATACAGATGTAGTGAAAAGAAGGGGCACATGCACTCCAACTATATGTTATTCACACAAGTTCTTACATCATAAGGACAGGTTGAAAGATGGAGGGAAAAAAGCACATCATCTAAACATTAACCAGAAGAAAGTTGGTATAAATTCTACTTATTTAAGGCAAAGTGTACTTCAGAAAAAGACTACTATAAGCGATAATGAAGGACACTGCACAATGATGGAGATAATTTATCAAAAATGCATAGTAATCCTAAACATCTATGTACTCAGTCACACTTCAAAGTACATGAAACAATAACTGCTATAACTGAAAGAATAGGCAAATCTAATCATTAAAAATTAAGATGTCAATACTTGTGTATACATACTTGATAGAAAAAAGTAGATTTGCAATGACATGGATGGAACTAGAGGGTATTATGCTGAGTGAAATAACTCAATCAGAGAAAGACAATTGCCATATGATCTCACTCACATGTGGAATTTAAGAAACAAAACAGAGGATCATAGGGCAAGAGAGGAAAAAATAAAACAAGACAAAACCAGAGAGGGAGAAAAACCATAAGAGACTCTTAACTATAGGAAACAAACTGAGGGTTGCTGGAGGGGAGGTGGGTGGGGGATGAGTTACCTGGGTGATGGACATAAAGAGCACATGATGTAATGAGCACTGAGTATTATGTAAGACTGATGAATCGCTGACCTCTACCTCTGAAACCAATAATATATATTAATTAATATATTAATTAATAGAATTTAAATTTTAAAAATTTAAGAAAAAGAAAAAAGTGGAAAGAAAATCAGATCTGAACAACACAATACTACCGAACAGCTTGAGCTAATTGACATTAGTTGACATTCAACAATAAAATAGTATGTATTTTTTTCAAATGACTTGGAACATTCATTGGGATGGACACTATCCCGGACCATATAATTCCCCAAAACTTTGAAATGACTGAAATCATACAGGCTACGTTTTCTGACTACCTGAAATTAAGTTAGAAACCAATAGCAATATATCTATAAAACTCCCAAATGTTGGAACATCATGAGTCAAGAAAAATAGGGAAATTATTTCCAAGGGAAATAATAAGATCTTTTGAACTGAATGATGATAAAAACACAGCATATCAAAAGTTGTGAGATGCAATTAAACCAGAACCTTCAAGGAAACTTTATAGTTTTAAATAATGGTAACAGAAAATAATAAAGGCTTAAAATTGCCAGTTCAAGTGTTCTTATGAAACTAAAAAATAAAAAGCAAATGAAATCCAAAGTAAGTAGAAAAAATATAGAGAGATAAAAGTGAGGAACAATAAAATAACAAACAAAATGGAGAGAAGTTCATGAAATCAAAAGCTAGTCAGAAAAGAGCAATATAATTGATAAACCTCTAAATAGATCAATCAATTTTAAAAAGGCATAAGTACAAAAGTGAGGAATAAAACAGAGGACAGTAGTACATATACTAGACATTAAAAGAATATTAAGGGAATATTATAAACAATTTTACTCCACTAAATTAGACAATTTAGATGAAATGGACAAAGTCCTTGACAGACACAGACAAAAGTTACCAACTGCTCAAGGAAAAAATAGAAAATCTGAAGAGCCTTATGACTATTTTTAGAAATTAGTTTCTTAATAAAGAATATTCCCACAAAGTAAACCCAATTTCTAGGTGACTCTACTGGTAAATTCTATAAAGCACTTAAGGAGGAAATAACAATTTTACTCAAAGAACTTTAGAAAATAGAGAAAAAAGGACACTTCCCAACTAAGTTTATCATTAGTATTACCTTCATAACTAAGCCAGACAAATATTTTGCAAGAAAACTACAGATTTCATGAACAAAGGCACAAAAAATCTAAGCCAAATACTAGCAGATCAAACTCAACAATATATAAAAATGATAATACATTATGATCAAGTGGGATTTATTTCAGGAATGCAAAGTTGGTTTAACATTCAAATAGTGATGTAATTCACCAGAGAGTGAATGTAATTCATAACAGAATAAAAGAGAAAAGTCATATAATCATCTCAATAGATACAAGAAAAACTTTGACAAAATCCAACATCCATGCATGACTAAAAATCTCTTTGCAAACTATAAAAACCTAAATCTAGCAGCATAGTTACTGTTAAACCCATATGCTTATGTTTGGGACCAAGGCAAGAAATTCCACCTTTACCAATTCAACATTGTACTGGAGGTCCAAACTAGTGATTAAGGCCAGAAAAATAAATAAAAGTCCTAAATATCATAGAAGAAGTATTAAGCTGCCTTTATTAACTAATGGCATGACTACACACATAGAACATCCTAAGAAATGTACCAAAAAGCTTCTAGGGTTAGAAGTGAATTTAGCAAAGTTAGTGAATACTAGGTCAACAGACAAAAATTAATTATATTTTAATATAGCAGCAATGTAAAATCAGAAAATAAAATAATGATCATTTACAGTATCATTCGGTATATGAAATACTTAAGAATAAAATGAACAAGGGACACCTGGGTGGCTCAGTCAGTTAAGCGGCTGCCTTCGGCTCAGGTCATGATCTCAGGGTCCTGGGATCGAGTCCTGCATCGAGCTCCCTGCTCAGTGGGGATCCTGCTTCTCCCTCTCCCTCTGCTTGTGCTCTCTCTGTCAAATAAATAAAATCTTAAAAAAAAAAAAAGAATAAATGAACAAAATATGAACAAGTATGAAACACTGAAATCTACTAAACATTATTGTCATATATTATGGATGATGTTAAGTGAACAGATATACCATGTTTATGGATTAGATGACTCAATAGTGTTAAGATATCAATTCTCTGAAATTGATTTATAGATTTAACACAATTCCAATCCTAGCTGGTTAGTTTTGTTTTTTGGGTTTTTTGTTTTGTTTTTGTAGACAAGCTGATTCTAAAACTTGTATGATAATTCAAAGGAAGAATCACTAAAACAGTTTTGAAAAGTAAGGATGAAGTTGGATGATTCAAGTGTTACTATAGAGCTCTAGTAATTAAAATAGTGCAGTATTGGCATAGGATAGACAAATAGCAATAGAACCTGATAGAGATTCCAGAGGCCAAAAATAATAGACTGACACATATTTTTTTAAACAAAGGTGCCAAGGTAATATATGGAAGAAAGGAGAGCTTTTCAATAAACAGTACTACAGCAAGCAACTATCCATATGAAAACAAATGAACCTCAACATATAACTCCTACCATACACCAAAAAATGTAACTTGAATTGGATCACAGACCCAAATGTGAAAGCTAAAACGATGTAATTTCAAGGAGAGTACATAGGAAAAATCTTTGCATATTTGGGTAATGCAAATAATTCTTAGACAGGACATAAAAAGTACTAATCATAAAAGAGCAAATGAATAAATAAGACTGTCTCCAAATTAAAAACCTATGCTTTTCTAATAACATCATTAAGGAAGTGAAAATGCAAGCCACAGAATGGGAGAAAATATTCTTGACACAGGTATCTGACAAAGTACTTGTATCTAGAATGTATAAAGAACTCTTACAATTCAATAGTAAGAAGACAGCCCAATAAAAATAGGTAAAAGATTTAAACAGCTCACACAAAAGATAATATATAAAGGACCGATATGAACATGAAGAAAATGCTCAAATTTAGTCTTGAAGTAGGTGTAAATTTTTTTAAAAGATTTATTCATATATTTATTTGAGAGAGAGAGAAAGAAAGCATGTGTACATGTGTGCGGGGAGGGGAAGAGAGGGAGGGAGAGAGAGAATCTTGAGCAGACTCCCCACTGAGCAGGGAGCCCAACACCAGGCTGGATCCCACAACCCTGAGATCATGACCTGAGCTGAAACCAAGAGTCGGACGCTTAACCAACTGAGCCACCCAGGTGCCCCTGAAGTAAGTGCAAATTTAAACCACACTGAAATAACACTATACCCAATACACCAGTTAAAATTTCAAAGACTGTCAGTATCAAGTGTTGGTGAGGATGCTGAACAACTGGAATTTACATACATTGCCTGTGGGAGTGTAAAATGGTACAAATACTTTGGCAAACAGTGCGGCCATTTTTCATAAAATTCAATATTCACCTACCACATGACCTGCAAATCTGCTCCTCAATATTTATCCAAAAGAAAGAAAACGTTTGTCCACAAAAGAACTTGTCCACAAGTGTTTACAGCGGCTATTTTCATATTGGCCAAAACTGCAACAACTGAAATGTCCATCACCTGGTAAATGGATAAACAAATTATGGTAAATCCATGCAATGGACACGGTCTAACAATAAAAAGGAATAAACTACTGATACCCACAAGATACTTACATCTCAAAAACTGAAGAAGCTAAACACAAAAGAGGGTGTGAACTGGCATGATTTTATTTATATGAAATTGTAGGATAGGCAAAGCAATCTATTTAACAGAAAGCACAACAGTGGTTGCCTGGGCTGGGTATATGTAGGTGGATTGACTGTAAAGGGACATAAGAGGAACTTTGGGGGGGTGATGGAAATGTTCCATAGCTTGTTTATGGTGGATTTAGAGGTCTATTAATTGGTCAAGACTCATTGAGTATACACTTAGAATGGATGCATTTTTTTGACATCAGTAAAGTTAATTTTAAAATAGATAAGTAAAAACTGCTCAAAAGGGCCCAGAACCCTCAGACCTGAAAATCACCTACTGCTTAAGTGATAATCTTTGGAATGTCCTTGTAGGAGGAGAAGGCACTATGTATCATATAAATAGCTCATGAACTCCTCTAAACCCTTCCTGCTATTTTTATTTAAGCAGGGCAGGACGCGGAGGGGTGGTGCCTTTGAACTCTCTTTTATAGATAAAGGAATATACTGCACTCCAGCTTTTCTTCTAGATTCTACTTCTCCAAGGGCTGAATTTAGACTCAGGAGAAATACTTATTCCTAAAGTTGTTTTTTAGCATTCTTCCGTTCCCCTCCCTGCAACTTAGATTCCAGACAAGGCATACCACGAAGATACTTACTTTTAACATTAAAGTAAACAAACATTAATTCTGTTTTGAAACTACAGTGACCTACCTTAAGACAACGAGAGTTGGCCAAGATTACCACAATTCCTGGATTTCCAGGTAAGTAGTAAACCATCAGGCTTACATAAGAATGATCTTGCTTTTTTTCTGATTTGCCTTCACTGAAAAGAAAATTTCTTGTATTTGTTGACATGGTAAATGCCTTAAAGAGCTTACCTGGACAGCCTTTCACACAGCTGTGCAAACCAGGATACTTTTTAATTTCCACTTAGCATGCAGTTTAGACCAATAAACAAGTTCTGCCTTTGTTGTTTATGCTAGCAGCACACAGAATGTCTTCTGGATTGTAAGTCAGGAAAGAAAAAAGAGAGAGAAAAGAAAAAAACACCCAAGTCCACCTTTATGACCGTTAATTTCTACAAATACCAATTTGATTAAAGCTACAGTATAACTATTGCACTTTTCACTTTCTCATTCCAATAATTCTATTTGTTCTTATGCAGTGGCCTATTTCCAGGTTATTGCAAGTTTTATACGAATAAAACTTCAATACAGTTACCACTTTCAGATCTTTCAGTGACTAGTTAAGGTTTTGTAATAATCATTTCCTAACAAAATTAAATATTTAAATATTAGGTAGTTATTGAATATAGACTTTGATTCATTCTAATTCAGCTTCTGAGAGTAATTTTCTTATGAGCCTGTCAAATTTAAAAAATCACATTAGCCTTTGCTCTTTCTAATCCTAGACCAGCTTATATTATTCACAAAGTAGTAAAGTGATATTCTGTACTACTCTTTACAGTTAATTGTCACAGTATCACTGAAATAGGTCACAACTACCAAAACTACTGGGTAAGCAATTAACAAGTGCTAACTCTTGAAACTCTGAAGTTTGCTTTCTTCCAAGGAAGCCTTTTGCAGCTGACTAAATCCGGGTCCCACCCAGGGTGTCCACAAGCCTCTGTTCTGGCTCACATTCAAGGGTAAGTAGGGCGATCCCATAATTAACCATCTGAACTAGCACACTTTTGAAAGCAAGGGGCAAGCTATTAATAATCACGCTGGGACAACAGTCAATGTCTCTGGCAAACTGAGATGTGTTATTATTGAGCTAGCACGTTCAAGCTGTAGCACAGGTCTCAGCTGGACCATGAACTTATCAGTCATCATAGAAATATCATTCACAGTTTCTCAGGAGACCAACAGGCATGGTAAGCAAAAAAAAAAAAAAAAAAAAAAAAATCAGGGCTCCTGTTTCCATGAATATAAGATGCGTAAATTCACAGGTGACAATTTGGGGGCAAACCAGCCAAAGTAGAAGTTCTTAATCTTAGAAATCAAATTTTTCATTGCCGGGAGGCCTCAGGGTGCTCTGAGCCAGTGCCCTGCTGCTCATCACCCCAGGCTTGGATTCCAGCGCACCTCTCGCCCCAGCCCTGGAACTGCAGATGAAGAGCCAGGGCCAGGCTGGCAGGTACCCCCAACCCCTAGGAGGACTGTGCATGCTCTGCAAGCCCTGCCTATGCTGCCTTCATTTTAAGAGGAGGTTTGAAACTGGAGGGAGCACAAACACAAAGAGATGGAAAAAGGGCAAAAGGGGCCGGAGAGAGAAAATGACAGTAGTGTATCAACACATTCAATATCGGAGGAGTTCCAGAATGAATGAAAGAACAGACAAGGCAGGGCGGGAGGGGAGGGAAGGAAGAGAGAGTATTAATGAAACAGTTTAAGTAAATTTTCTGGGACTGAAAAGTTAATCCTCATTTTTTTTAAAGCCACAGCATGCCAGTAAAACGGATAAAAATACACCCACCCAGAACAGATCATTGCAAAACTGCAGGCTACTGGGGATAAACAGAACATGCTACAAGCTCCCAAAGACAATGTGAAGGAGGAGGAAGGAAGGAGCAGGGAAGGAAAGGGTTGGAGTGTGTGGCCACAAACCAGGGAATACGGCAGCCACCAGAAACTGGAAAAAGCATGGAATGGATTCTCTCTTGGAACCTCTGCTGACGCTTGATTTCAGCCCAGTGATACTGACTTCAGATCTTGGGCCTCCAGAACTGGGGGAAAATAAACCTCCATTGTGTTAAGCCCTCAGTTTGTGATCATTTGTTACAGCGGCCCCAGGAATCAAGTACAGCAGGTTGCCCCAGAGACAGAGCACACCCAGGCCGTTCTGGAGCAAGTCCAAGACTCCAGGCAGGATTTCTCTACAAGACAAAATTGGTGGGATACTTGATCACCTATTTGTCTTAAGTGGAGAATTAGACCGCTGGAGACGCTATGGGCATTCAATTGGTTGTAAGTATAAAGACAAAACCAAGCTAGTTTTTTAAAAACCCAGTATTTGGGGCACCTGGGTGGCTCAGTCGGTTGAGCGGCTGCCTTCGGCTCAGGTCATGATCCCGGAGTTCTGGGATCAAGTCCCCAGTCGGGCTCCCTGCTCAGCGGGAGCCTGCTTCTCCCTCTGCCTGCCACTCCCCCTGCTTGTGTGCACTCTCTCTCTCTGTCAAATAAATAAATAAAATCTTTTTAAAAATTTAAAAAATTAAAAACCCAATATTTAACCCTAGGGGAAAACAGGATTGTTTAGGTAAAGGGAAAAAAAAAAAAACAACATTGCAAACTACACAGCTCACCTGTAAGCAGCATTTACATAGTCCTAATAATATAAATTATTGTTACTCCTCCCGGAAGCAGAAGAGAAGTATTTTTGTGGTAATGACTGCCCCAAATTTTCATCCTCCAAAATGGGAAGTTAATAGAAATGCCCAAAGAAAAACCAAGTTAGGAATGTAGGCATGCAACTTAGAGATGTGGAAATAAAAAACAAAATAATAAGTTTCAAAAGTTGAAAGCAGTGGCTTCTAGGGAAGAGTAAAGGTAGGAAGAATTAGGAAAGTCAATACTGCTGCTTCTCTTAAGAGGCTTTGTAAAAAAAAAAGAAAAATGCATACATATAGGCATGTATAATTTTGGTAAAAATGAAAATGAAAAAATCAAAAACTAGAAAAATGATGGAGACAAAAGAGTTGGTTATATTCTAGGACTCATAGAATACAAAATAAAGAGAATTCTAAAACAAATTTCACAGCCTTGTGCAAATAGGTGTATATGGCTGAGCATAACATTTTAGTGACTTTATAAGGATTCAAAAGCTACTATATTTTGAACACCTTGCAAGTGCTCCGGAAAACTACTGGAAGGCACATGGAGGTGTGCGAAACATTGCAGATCAGGCCTACATTCAATCTATAATAGAAAAGAGCAACTGGGCCCTGTCAGTCTTCTATTGACTTCTCTTCTGTTGATGATTACGGATATTTTCCTTCTCAACCTCCTTAAACATACTCATTCCAGTGCTTTCTATGTCAGCAAACTGTGACCATTACAAAGACATCAACTCAGTCTGTGTAAATACTTTTGTTTACTTGAGAATATGTTTCCAGGGCCACTCTTGGTGACAAGAACTATATCAGTTTCCAGTTAAGGAAATAGAAAACTATATTTCAAACAAAGTGGATTTAATAGAGAACACTGATTGCACAATTGTTGGAAAGCTGAAAGAGCACCAAAGTCATGTTGAAGCCACACAGAACATTAAGAACATTCAGTCCCTAGAGTGCTTGGAGAACAAAAAGAAAGTGATAAGGTTGTCAGCACTGAAACCTCAGTGAGTAGCTAATATTCATCGAAGGTTGCCCTATTTCAGGCTCCCTGTTAAGCGCTTTAAAAGGATGGTCTCAGTTTTCCTCAGACAACTCCTTGAGGAGCTTAGTCATCCTCATTTTATAAATAAGAAAACTAAAGCCAAAGACAGTTAAGTGCACACGGCTGGTAAGGATAGGGTCTGCCTGAATCCAACAATGGGGTCTCCCATGCCATAACCACCGCTCCAAACTCCCTGTTGGCACAGGCAGAGGCCACCTCTTATCCATCACTGCCCCCCACTGTGCCCAGCTGAGTGCCTGGACCGGGGAGGTGTGCAGTCAGTGCTGATTTCTGTCGCACGGAGCAGAAATGCCAGAGATGGTGAGCACCTCTGCTGAGACTGACAGCTGTCTGCACTGCAGTGACTTCTCCGCTGTGAAAAGAATGCTAAATCAAACATGTTCCTCTGGCTCGAAACACTCTCTGTCCTACATCATTTGTGCTGCTTTCTTTCTTCTCTTCTCTGGATGCAATATGTGGATTAGAAGTTGGAGATGAGTGCACACAACGGGAAAACAGAACTCTGAACACCCTGTGTGGGGCTGAGAGATAAGAAATATAGAATCCAGGAAAAAGAGGGAGATTAAAATGTTATGTGTAGGGAAATATTTAACCTGATGAAATCAAGATATTAATTGAAATTGGCATATTGCAAACAAAGTCAAGGTTTGAACGCTGGCTCAGTGACCTTTTCTTTCTGATTTGACTTCGCTGGAGAATAAGCTGAGGGGTGTGGCTTAAAGACTTCAGATCACGTGTGTGTAATGGGTTGTTAACTCAAGCAAACAATCTGTGTAATATATCAACTTTCTGTACTAGAGCAGAAAAGAGTCTGTAAGAATTCACCAGTCTCCTGGCCTGAAGACAAAACGGAATCATGAGCACAGCAGGAAAAGTAAGCAAAAAAAGTTTTTTTACTTTTGGGGAAATAGTGTATAATACACAAAGAAATATACTATTAATGAATAATTTAAAATTTACATATAAATTAGAAACAATATACACTGAAATACAATATACACTATATGCTTCAATATGCAATTCTACTAAATTACAATGAAAATAGGCTATTCCTCTGTTAAGAGTGTTTTATAGACTGTGACAACACTGGGACATATTTCTTATAAACTATTTTGAAGTATAAATACATTTATAGTTGAGTTTCACAACACTTTTTCTAAAAAAATTTCGCTCTTCATACAGCTGAGTTTCCTGTCTGAATTTAACTTTAAAGGTTATACAATGGTAATTTAATGTTTCCTATAACATTTGCTGTAACTTGTGGAGGTCATGCAAGAGACCAAAAGTGCCTTCATGAAATAATGCAAAACATCTGTTTATGCATTGTCTCTCTGTATGTTCAATTAAAAGGAAAAAATAATTTTCAAATTGTCTTAATAATTGGTTTAGGCAAAGCTTCATGTAAAAACCAATGGAGTTTTTTTTTCTGTTGAATTGGGTGATCTTTAAATTTAATTTCTACTTCTTAAAAAAAAAAAGCTATTCCTAAATATCTTTATCAAGAATGAATAGCATCTGTATCTAATAAAGTCTTTACTTCCTATATTAATGTGCAATATATTAATAATGAGCTATGGCCAATCATGAATAATTTGCGAACCTAAAATTCTATGTTTTTAATCAAAAAGTTATCTTTATATTAAGAAACCATAATTTAAATGTGTTATTTTTTGTAATCATATTTTTAGGAACAGAGGGCAGTTAGATCTGACAAAAGTTCTATGAGAGGAATTTGATTCAGAGGGCTTTATCCTTCGAAGCTTACTATGAAATCTCTTAAAAAAGGCATACTGATTTCAAAGCATTAGAATCATCAAGGTTAAGCAAGCCAACATCAACATGCAAATTCTGAATTAAAAGGGTCCTATTGTGGCATAATCCAGGAAATTTCCATAGAAATCCTATGGAAGAATATCTTCCCATTTTTTTTTTTTACAAAAAAATAATAACAGTGATACGGTTTGAATCACTTAATAGCACTGGGAACACAGATAACTGATTCTAAGTCTTCCATGGATTCATGTTTATTTGTTCAATGTGCTCGCAGGGACAGAGAAACGCATGTGGTCATTCAACATAAGCAATTCATGTTGTTCACTCAATTACAAAAACCTGTGCAACTCCTCCAGTACATGTGTTATGTTAGGAGTGGATCACACAATATACTATCTTGCTATGATAACTTAAAGATTCTGAGGTTTCTACACACACTGTGACACAACACTCCTGTATCAGTAAGATCGGCAGGAAACACACAGGTCGCCAACCGTCGGTTTTCTCCTTGCAACTCTCTTTATTTTCATTCATTACTGGTTGGCCTTTACAATGGCATTACATTTCAAATGAAGAAGAGTTAGGAAAAAGGAAAATTAAATATGCCAAAACTCAGCTTAAAAGAAGGGTCAGAGAGCAAAAGTGTAAACTAAATGAACACAATCCTCCCCCTTCGGATGCCACATCAGTCACTTTTAGCTTTGTGACAACACCATTTTTGTTTACCCTTCCTGTATTATATTCTCCTCAAATGCTAAGAGATAATAATGATACCTATTTTATAAGGTGGTTGTGAGAATTTAATAAATTAATACTGTAAAGCACTTAGAATAGTGCCTGGTACATAGAAATACTTCAATAAATGTTAGTCACTGCTATTATTATTGTTGCTGTTATTATTATTTAACCTTTGTTAATCTTTCACTACCCATGGGGTAGTAAAAAAATAAAGTTGGGTGATTTTTTTTTTTTAAGTTGGATTGATCTTAATTCTCTGGACAGCCAGCTTTGTGACTTTGGGAAAATTACTCAGTTAATTACTGAGTCAGTTGAGCCTCAATCTTTTTATCTGTAAAATAAGACCAAAAATTCAATAATATTTCCTTGTGAGCATCATTGTGAGGTTTAAAGATCAAGCATGTAACTCGCCCAGAACAGAACCCTATAATTAGGATCTATCTACCATTAGTGTATTATTTCCAAGAACTTTCACATTTTTGTGGCATTGATCATAGCAAAAACCTTGCAAAGTGGGAGAATTTGACATATAAATAATGAAAATGAATTGTCAAAAGGATAAATTTCTATTGAAGATTTTTTTTTATCGTATTTGCAATTATGCCAGTTCTTTCGAGGAAAAACTCCCTTAACTGTATAAGCTTTGCAACAAAGAAGACAGGTTTTATATTACATTCCCAAGCACTAAGAATATGCTTTCAACTTCTTATTTTTCAGAACCTTCATGGGTAAGCTGTGCTAGCTAGAAATTCCAGCACACCATTCTCTCATTTTTAAATATATACGTGCATGTGTGGGTATGTGTGAGTGGGTGTATACAGCTGTAACTTCTGCAATTTTTGTTGCAAATCTAATCTGGAAGGAATTTCTACACATAAATTTGATGAAAACAGCACTACCAAAGCTAACTGTCAAATGAGTGATGCAAACAAGTAGCACACACAAGCAGTAGGGAAAACAAAGTCAAAGGAAGAGAACAGGCAAATAGAGAAAGAGAAGGCATCCTCGACAGGGAGGCAAATGTGCAAATGAAATCATAAAGTTAGGTTGTTTGGGCTTCAGCAGAGAATTGAGCAAGAGGGCAATTGATTTTATGTGAACAGCACTATACCTGTCAGCAAAATTATGTTGATTTAGAACTTCATGCACTAGCCAACAGTTGTGGGTAAACAATCAATTTAAGGACCACATTAAGAAATATCAGGAAGAGGGAGAAGGGAAAGATGGTGGAGGAGTAGGGGACCCTATTTCAACTGGTCCCCGGAATTCGGCTGGATATCTACCAGACCACTCTGAGCACCCACAAAACCAGCCTGAGATGTAAGAAGATCTCTACAAACAATATCCTAGGCGGTTGGTTTTGAGGTACGAAGAGGGGAGCCGTGATTCTGCAGGCAGATATCGGAGGATAAACGGCAGCGGGAGGGTGCCTGGCCATGGGGATCCTACACCGCCGGTGAGCGACAGCCTTGCGCGCTGCGGACGGGGCACAGACTCGCAGACCAGTAGTGGCAAGAAAAGGACTCTAGGGCAGCCCCTGGGGCGGATACCTGGAGCGCTGGGGTCGCACCTGCGAACTGCAGCCCCCGGACGGAAACCCAGATTGGCGGGGTCGCACTCGCGAACTGGGAGCAGCTGGCGGTTTTAGAAGCACAAAGGGCAGAGATGTGCCCCGACCTGGAGGCAGGACTGGGGGCGCTGTGGAGGGACGCACAACCCAGGATGCTGCAGTTTATAGCAGCACAGACAGAAACGGAGACGGTGTGGCCTGGAGAGCTCAGTGAAGGATGGACTGCAGTCTCTCTGCTCTGAGGCAGAGGGTTGGAAATGGTCTCTTCTGCTCTGACTCGCAGAAGAGAAGTGGAAAGCCACCAGAGAAAGCCGCCAGAGAACAAAAGCCCCAAAGACTGATTCCAGCTGAGCCCATCCCCTGCCACAGGGGGACAGGGCAACACCGCCCAAACAGGGTTACCTGAGTAACAGTGCGGCAGGCCCCTCCCGCAGAAGACAGCCTGGGAAAACAAGAGGCCAGCAACCCTAAGGTCCCAAGAAAACAGGTGCATCTTGCTTGGGTTCTGGTCAATAATTTGGACTCTATACATTCCCTCAAACACCCATCAACAGAATGACTAGGAGGAGGAACCCCCAAAACAGGAAAGACTCAGAGATTATGACTTATGCTGCAGATTTACAAATGGATGCAGATATAACCAAGATGTCGGAGATGGAATTCAGGCTAGCAATTGTGAAGACAATGGCTAGAATGGAGAAATCAATTAATGGCAACATAGAGTCTCTAAGGGCA
>NC_138370.1:104551499-104567090 GCF_054177405.1 Leptonychotes weddellii
CTAAATGAAATAAGTCAAGCAGAGAAAGTCAATTATCATATGGTTTCACTTATTTGTGGAACATAAGGAATAGCATGGAGGACATTAGGAGAAGGAAGGGAAAAATGGGGGGGCGGAATTGGAGGGAGAGATGAACCATGAGAGACTATGAACTCTGAGAAACAAACAGGGTTTTAGAGGGGAGGGGGGATTGGTTAGCCCGGTCATGGGTATTAAGGGGGGCACGTACTGCATGGAGCACTGGGTGTTATACGAAAACAATGGATCATGGATCACCACATCAAAAACCAATGATGTATTGTATGGTGACTAACATAACACAATAAAATTAAAAAAATATATATATCAGGAAGAAACAACCGTTGGAGAAGAAAAACCAACATTAAGATGGTCTAAAAGAATATATTCCCTTTTGTCTCAATGTTTCATTATAGTTAATTCTGTTTCTCTTTCCTTATGTTATTGCTTTGCCTGTTGTTTAAAAGGTATTTTTATTCTCTTTGTAAATCAGAGGTTCTTCATTTCTATGGAACCCTTGTTAGGTTCCAGACATGGGGCTAGATGTTGCACATAAAAAAATGAAAGTCACTCTCCCTGACTTTAAAAGTGGGGAAAAACTGGTATCATCTTTCTATTCAATTTCCAGGTAATCAAATGCAAAGCAGCTGTGCTATGGGAGATAAAGAAACCCTTTTCCATTGAGGAGGTGGAGGTTGCACCCCCTAAGGCCCATGAAGTTCGTATTAAGGTGAAACATTTTTCCATTTCTATTTGGTTTTAGGTTTAAAAAATTCAGAAAATGGTAAAAGTGGAAATAAGCAAAAATCCATTAAGAGACACTTTTTATATGGTGATCCAAACAGTGGAATTACATTTATTGTCAAAGAAAGATATAAATACAAATCGTCAAATTTTTAAAAAGGAATCAAAGAGTATATACAATAATCCTAATAAAATAAAAAAGAACTTGTGTGTTTGTACAGGAAAAAAAGTGCAAAGGTATATACATCAAGATGTCAAAATCAATTAGCATCAGATGGTAGAACTTAAGTGACAATTTTCCTAGTGCTAAGCTGCAATTTCTACTTCTATAAAAATGGATACATTCTTGTATATTAAATAAGACTTAAATATTTCAGAAACAATTATTTCACAGACTATTCCAAATTGTTTGATGAGGAAAAGGAAAGGGTCCTAATCTTTTCTAAATCTAATCATCCTCCCTTTACCCTATAGATGGTGGCCTCAGGAATCTGTCGCTCCGATGATCACGTGGTTAGTGGAACGCTCATCACACCTCTCCCTATAATCTTGGGCCATGAGGCAGCCGGCATTGTGGAAAGCATTGGAGAAGGGGTGACTACAGTAAAACCAGGTACAGAATTCACACTTAGGGAATGTACCTCAGTTCAGGACCCCAAGATCATCCAGCCTGGAAAGACTTTGCAGAAGGTCATGGCAGAGCTGGGACTAGAACATAGGTCTCCTCCTTTCTTCCCTCCCTGCCTGACTCAGACATGTGTGTATTCATGCACTCATAAATTCTCTCCTTTAGCAAGTGCCTATTGATGTCAGGCACCAGGTTAGATCCCAGGGACACATAAGGATCGAAATAAATGCAGTGCCTGCCAAAGTTAGAGTTCATAAACAAATAATTTCCATCTTAGTGTTGCTGAGTACTGTCTTCTGTCAGGTCCAAAGAGAACTATAAATGATACAAAATAAGAAAAATTAAGTCTATGTCCTGAGCCTCCAAATCAGTGTATGGAAACTGTTCCTTGCTGATTTCACAGGATGGAAGCCATGAGGCTATGATTAAATCAACATGATCTCCTCTTAGGTGGGAAGAACTTTACCAGTAAATGTGGCCTCTCCCTTACCATATACTTAATTGGCCTGTGAACAGAAAATAATAAAATAAATCATCTGGTTTGAGTTTCAGCTCTTAATATTTCCTTTAGTTAGAAATAAATTAATAATAAATGACACACTTACTTTTCCTTCTACCAAAGCAGAAAAAATTATTTACCAATTAAGTTGCCAGCTACAAACATCCAAAAGTCAGTTTTTATCCTCAAAGAGAGTGCCTAACTCATTGTTGAGGTTGACAGAGGGATTTCTTGAATTCTTCTTTGTCCCATTTTTGTTAGTTTTCCCTTAAAAAACAAAATGAAATGAAAACCCTAAAAGCACAGTCACTTTGAAAAGCCAGTACTCATTTTTACTTTGTCCCAAACTATTACAAACTACTGGATCCCCCAGGCATCTGGTGGAATGATGGCAGCCTGATCACAGCTAACATTTATATTTACAGTTACAGTGAGAATATTTAAGGTTTAATTGTCAAGGATTTATGAGATGATATGTATAAAACCCCCATGAGAAAAGGCACACAACGAAAGAGAACTATTAATACAGGAGCAACAGTCTTCTAAATCCACGTTGTTCCCGATATTTGTATTTCCTCTTTGGGAATCTTCAGGCACATACAAACCCAAACCATTAATGGTGCTGGCAGGCACTGACCAGTGACATGGTGGTGAATGAATTCTATCTCTTGGAGATTTTTCAAAGACACACACCTCTAACACATACACATAAGCTTCCAGTTCTTGCTCTATGAATTCCTGGGTAGAAATTTAAGAAGAATGTGTTTTATACCCTCCAGGTGACAAAGTCATTCCACTCTTTACTCCCCAGTGTGGAAAATGCATTGTTTGTAAACACCCACAAGGCAACTTCTGCTTGAAAAATGAGTAAGTTTCTGATACTCTCTTTACACAGCCAATGGATTTGTGCATCAGTTATGTTCCTGTTTCATGCCCTGTGTGTCTGTGTGTTGTATTGGCCAGTCTGAGCACACCTCGGGGGATCATGCAGGATGGTACTACCAGGTTCACCTGCAGAGGAAAGCCCATCTACCATTTCATCGGCACCAGCACCTTCTCCCAGTACACGGTGGTGGATGAGATTGCAGTGGCCAAGATTGATGCAGCCTCACCATTGGAGAAAGTCTGTCTCATTGGCTGTGGATTTTCTACTGGTTATGGGTCTGCAATCAACATTGCCAAGGTAGGAACGACAATGGATGATAAAACCGGTTGTACTCGGGCGCCTGGGTGGCTCAGTTGGTTAAGCAACTGCCTTCGGCTCAGGTCATGATCCTGGAGTCCCGGGATCGAGTCCCGCATCGCGCTCCCTGCTCAGCGAGGAGCCTGCTTCTCCCTCTGACCCTCCCCCCTCTCATGTACTCTCTCTCATTCTCACTCTCTCAAATAAATAAATAAATCTTTAAAACAAAAAAAACCGGTTGTACCCAGACTATCAGGAACTAAAAGGACAGCAATTTCTCAAAGTAATCAGAGATCATTTTTCATAGATTTACTGGTAGCTTTCCACCCTGTTACCACAATAACACTGATATACTCTACAAAATTTAGGATATCAGTTATGATTGGGGAAAATGGCTTCAGAAGGAATTGAGGAGCATTTCCTAGAAAATTTGTTTGTCACAGATGAAAAAGCTATCGATGCTTAGTTAAAAAAAAGTAAAGATATAATTTTCAACAATTATTCTTCTATATTTGTTCTTTATGTGATTACTAAGTTTTAGACCTGGGAGCTCATTTAGTAATTTATTGTACTGTAAGCACCAACATGCATCAGGTATAGTAGGTTTTGCTAGCTTTTGAGGCAGCAGAAGTAAATGAAGGGTCACCTCTGAGGAGCATCTAGTCCATGGATCCTCTACTCCCAGAATTAGGATCAACAGTAGATTCCAAAGCCTTATCTGGTACACCTCCAAACCAAGAGTCACCAGCCCACCCAACTGTGGATCCCTATAAGGGAAGTAATGAAGCTTCAATAATGCATTTTGCATTTATTCCAGTCATTAGGGGATTTCACTGTTTACATCTCGCCTCCTGCCATGAACACACACACACACACACACACACATACACACAGAGGTCAGAGGTGGTAGATTTTAAAGAGAAATTCTTTAAAGGCTCCTCTTCCCAAAAGGTTGGAAATGTAGCAGTATTCCTTCATTTTATGAAATGGAGGCCCAAAGACATAAAGCTATTTGCCCAAAATCTCACAGCTGGTTAGTATGAGAGCTGCAACTAGCTTTTCTCTCCAAACTCCGGCTGAATCTTAAGCCATGATACATAATTACCTTTACCTTTAAATCACAATCACAAGTCTAAAATTTTTCTAAACAAGGTAAAAAGTGGTATTGTATCCCACACAATGATTACTTGGGACAGAAGAAATATTTTACCCATGATGAAGGCTGACTATAGCAGTTTAGGTTTACTAACAGTCCCTAGCCAATTTAAATAATTGAGAGCACTTGTTTTCCAAATTTCTGTGGCTCTAGCGCTTAGTCCCTTGTGCAATTACATAATCTGTTTGAGCAGGTGGTCTAACTGAGCCTACACAGAGCAGAAGCTGAGGGCACTTGTAATAATTAATCTCAGCCATTAATAAAATACAGACCAATTTTTCAGTGCATATTGTTTATTAGTATATTCTTAAAAGCAGGGATAATGACCCACAAGATCACAGCAGTCTCAAGCTGTATTATCTTAGTTATCTGTTAAATTTCCCCTGTTCTTAGGCTTTCCTCTAAGCTAAGGATAACTTTTCTATGTTGCACAGCTAATTTCTGCTCTTGTGATACTGTCATGATACTGAAAGTTAATGAACCAAGGAGCTAATTGTTAAGAATTTGATTGGATTATTTTTCAGTATCCCAGAGTAATCTTTTCCACTTATTATTTCATTTCCCAAAACTTGCATTTCTGTGTGTGATATAATAAAGCTGGGTGTCAATGGATTTGAGCTATTAGAGTCTCTTCAAGATGGTAGTCACTGGCATTTAGAGCTTAAAGACCATCCAATCCACTGGCTCCAACCCTGGGCTTCCCATTGGAGTCACCTGGGAACTGGGTCCCACCTACAGAGATTCTGATGGAGTTGGTTACGAGCTGTGACCTGGGCATTGAGATATTTTAAACCTCCCCAGGTGAGTCTAATGTCCAGCAGAGTTTGAGAACCACTCATCTAGTTCAACCCCCCTAATTTAAACACGAAGCAACTAAAGCCAAAAGAGATTTGGCAGAAGGTTGGACCTAAGAGTTTGAATAGCATCTCCATAACGGACAAGGCATGGCATTTTATGCAGCTTAGGCACTTTCTAATAATCATTATTTAATCCATTTTTGCATTTTCTGCAAACACAGGTCACCCAGGGCTCCACCTGTGCGGTGTTTGGCCTTGGAGGGGTCGGCCTGTCTGTGATCATAGGCTGTAAAGCAGCAGGAGCAGCCAGGATCATTGGGGTGGACATCAACAAAGACAAATTTGCAAAGGCCAAAGAGGTGGGTGCCACTGAGTGTATCAGCCCTCAGGACTACAAGGAACCCATCCAGGACGTGCTGAAGGAAATGAGTGGTGGCGGTGTGGATTTTTCATTTGAAGTCATTGGGCGGCTTGACACCATGGTATGTAACAGGAAATACCCTGAGATATCTGCTTCTACATTCCAGAGTGTAGTTTTAGGCATCAGAATATAAATAATATGTATAAATAATATTTTAAAAACTATGAATGGTGATTTTCCATCTCCTGTCAGTTACCTGGGATATTCAGTTTATTCCTATGAGAAATCTTTAATTCCATGAGCTAAGCAAATCTGTCTCAAGTAATAGTTCCCCTTAGAGAGAGGAAAGAGGGTCTTTTTTTTTAATTAAGCCATTATAAATTTACTTTGTTAACTTTTAGTAAAAAAATCCAAACTCAAGTAAATATAGATAATATAAATTCTGTTTTCAAATTGGCAAGTTTGATTTTCCCCCATTCTTAACAAAAATGGTTTTAACACTTTAACTTTTTTTATATTTTAATAAATTTTCATTTCTTTTCATATATCATACTATGGCCAGAGGGAATCATGGCCAATTTTAGACCAGTATCATTTATTAACAGAAAATATTGCATTTTACCATTCACCACACTGCCCCATTCTGCCACAGTAGACAGCACAGTGCCTGGCACATAGTAAGCACCCAATATCTCTGTGTTGGGCTGAATACTTTAGAAAGTCAACAAATTTTTCCACCACAAAAATTTAAGAGATACATATTTCATAGCACTGTTTATAAATTACATGAGATAATGCATGTAAAATACTTAGCACAGTGCCACCTGTCAGATGGTAAGCTCAATAAATGTTAGCTAGTGCTATTGATATGCAATACTGTTTCTGACCTTACAGTGTTTACAACACCTTTGAAATATACAAAACACTGCTTTCAAATAATTGTAAATATCATCAATTGCAATGAGGAACACATCTCCAGTTATACTTCACCTAACCAGAATTCTCTAGAATCCTACTGAAACAGTCCCCAGAAACAAACGAATCCCCCTTTTGAGGTTCTCCAGTAAATCCCAGCAGTGCTGGTTATAGCGAGCACCACCCTAAGAATAAAGCTCTTTGTAGCCTTGACTTGGGACAATATGCCAACTTCAGATGACTGAAGTTCCAAGAGAATCCAACTTTATTCAAGGTGGTAGCATTTCTCCTTATGCCCTTTTTCTGTTGTTTTCCCTCTATTTTCTTCTGCAAAATTGGATTGTTACTTCACTTAAAGATACCAAATATCTCAGAACAACGGCTGCATGTTCTGAGGTTACCTGGTCTTCTATACATCATACTCCAAAATCAAAGGATTAATCCTTATATATTGCTGGGTGGGGGGAGGGCCTCAAAAATTCTCTTACTATGGAACATGTTTAAAAACTTGACTGGAGGGGGAAGGCTTTCTTTTGAAATTCCAGGAGACCAGAAGTTCCAAGTGAATATCAAGAGACCAATTTTAGTAATGTAATTGACCTTATATCTTGTTTGCCATCAAAACACATGGTTCAAAGTACTGAGTTCAAAATATCTACGTGATAAATAAATGAAAAATGACTTAATTCATAGACTGAGAGCAATGTGGTGACAAAACACTACTTTTACTTGAGGAATCAGACTTTATATAGATATGTTTGTAATGATGTTTGCCTCTACTATTTTATAAGGAAGAATTAAGCATACACAAATTTATTTATCCACTGGTTTCATTAAAAGAGATTTTCTGGGCATTTCCTGAAACCACAGCACTATTCTAGGCACAATGGGGAATAAAGAAACAAAAGATGTTATCTCTTCCCTGCACACACTCACAATCTAGCTAAATCAATATTGCATGATACTATGTATCATGAGTGAGAACTATCAGAAAATTCACTTTAATGATGCTAAATATTAATTTTATTCCAGCTGGCTGCCTTGTCCTGCTGTCAAGAGTCGTATGGTGTAAGCGTCATTGTAGGAGTACCTCCTAATTCACAAGATCTCTCTATGAACCCCATGTTGCTACTGACCGGACGTACCTGGAAAGGAGCAATTTTTGGTGGTACGTAGTTAGGCTTGATGGCTGAATTCTTATTAACCTCAGGAGTTCTTCCCTTTTACAAGTGACAAAGCCAGGTTTTAAAAAGCAACATGGTTAAAAGTAAATTAAAATCCCTTTGTAGCTATAGGCTCTAAATCAACTACATTTATGGATCTGATGCACACAGAAGGTCCCAAGACACACTGTTTGGTGTTCCCATAAACTAACTAGAATCTTTCCGTACCCTTCTTTTATACCCATGATGGCACAAGGCACTGAAACACCTCATAGGACCCAAGAAATCCACAGCAGTCATTCATGTATGCTCTCATCGCCTAAATTTAGGCAATTGCTAAATTTGCTCCTTGACTTTGGAAATAAGCACCAATAGTATAATTTCTCTATGGGAGAGCTAATAATTAAGGACTCTAGTTTATCTAGGTGTATTAAAAAAAAAAAGTCTAACCATGGCAAAAGGATATTGAAACACTATCTCTTATTAGCCTCAGTAACAGTAGTCTGTGGGACGTAGCACTTTCTAGAAACTTTCATCTTAATTCTGCTTGGAGGGGCTCCTGGGTGGCTCAGTCCGTTAAGCGTCTGCCTTCGGCTCAGGTCATGATCCCAGGGTCCTGGGATCGAGCCCCAGTGGGGAGCCTGATTCTCCCTCTCCCTCTGTCTGCTGCTCCCCCTGCTTGTACTTGCTCTCTGCCTCTCTCTCTCTCTCTCTGTGTCAAATAAATAAATAAAATCTTTTAAAAAAAAAATTCTGCTTGGAAATTCTCTTCTCCAATTCTCTTCTTACCCATGGCTGAATCTTACAATGATGTCATTTTCTTTTCAGGCTTTAAGAGTAAAGATTCTGTCCCCAAACTTGTGGCTGATTTTATGGCTAAGAAGTTTCCACTGGATCCATTAATAACCCATGTTTTACCTTTTGAAAAAATAAATGAAGGATTTGACCTGCTTCGCTCTGGAAAGAGGTAGATATTAAATTTCTTTTTTATGGTGGGGATTGGCCAATAGAGAAAAAAGGTGAAAGAATGAAAAAAATACTGGAATGCCTTGTTTCTCCATTGGTAGTTCAGTCTTTGGGTGTAGAACATTTAAGATGGTATTGTGAGAAACTAAAACAGTTGCTTTGTACTTCCTGTTCTACTGAAACCAAATTATTTTGGTTACAGGGACTCTGAATAATCATAGCCACTCAGCTTTATTTACAAGAGAATAGTCACCCTTGGAAGGAAAAAGAATCAGAGTCACACAGTCTTAATTATAACCTAAGTCACTGCAGCCTCTGCCTGGCCACCTAAAAAGGTTGACCATTAATGGCTATAAATTTATATCAAGGACCTATTTCATTATGGGAGGAGGTAGAGCTACCTTGAGATTTTTTTTTCGTAGACAGCTATCACTAATTTTTTCATTAAAAAACACCATTATTATTTTTTTCAGTTTACAAAGAACTTTTCACAACTAAAAATTATAGGCATACCTTAGACATATTGTGGATTCGGTTCCAGACCACCGCAATAAAGCGAATATGCAGTAAAGTGAGTCAAAGGAAGTTTTTGCTTTCCCAGTGCTTATGAAAGTTATTTTTACACTATGCTATAGTCTAGTAAGGGACAATAGCAGTATGTCTAAAAAACAATGTACATACCTTAATTAAAAAATATTGTGTTGCTAAATAATGCTAACCATCATCTGACCTTTCAGTGAGTTGTAATCTTTTTGCTGGTGGAGGGTTGTGCTGGCTGCTGACTGATCAGCATGGGGGTTGCTCAAGTTTGGGGTGACTGTGGCAATTTATTAAAATAAGACAGCAATAAAGTTTGTTACATCGATTGGTTCTTCCTTTCACTAGAACACTTAGAGACCACTGTAGTGTTATTAATTGGCCTAATTTCAGTATTGTTGTGTCTCAGGTGATAGGCCCAGGAAAGACAGGGAGACAGGGGAATGGCCAGTGGCAGTCAGAATCCACACAATATTTATGGATTAAGTTCATCATCTTCTATGGGCACATTCATGATAGCCCCAAAACAATTACATAATAGCATGGAAAGATCACTGATCACAGGTTACCATAACAAATATAACAGGAATGAAAAAGTTTGAAATATTGTAAGAATTACTACAATGTGACCCAGAGACAGGAAGTGAGCAAATGCTGTTGGAAAAAAATAGCACCAGCAGACTTGCTCAACACAGGGTCGCCACAAACCTTCAATTCGTAAAAGAACGCAGTATCTGCAAGGAGCAACGGAGTGAGGTGAGCCTGTGTTGTAAAGGGGAATGCTCTTTTAAATGCTGAACTCTTATATTTTCTTCGAAGATTAGGAAAATAAGCCAATTCCATTTCCTACCTCTAACATTTAACTATAATGACCACCTAAAAAGAATTTTGTCATCTGCATTTCCACATGAGGTGCAACTTGTAATAGGCAGTTGTAGCTAACTCCCACCTTCTAGGAGCATCACCCACACTTTTTCTGCTATCTCACACTTCTCATGAGGTTTTCAACTTTAAATAGAAGTTCTTAAGCACCCACACACATAACATATTATACTGGGCTGTCTGACAAATCTTATCGAGAGCACCAGATTACATCCTTTCTGGAAAGCAATTTGGTTAATTTGCATCAGAAACCCTTAAAAAAAAAAACCTAGGTCCCTTGTCCCAGCAATTCCATTTCTGGGAAGCTATTCTACAGAAATAATCAGAGAATCAAATACACATCTATTTAAGCACGCCCATCTATTGTCTATAGTATCAAAACTTGGAAACATACTAAAGTCCAACATTAAGGGAGTGGTTAAATAAATTCCAACCATGTACTAGAAATCAATGAAGCCATTTAAAAGAAGTTATTTCATTAAATTGGGAAATTCTTATATTGTAATTTTAGGTTACAGAATTGAGAATACAAACTTATATATACAATGTGACCCCAAGTTTTCAATATGAGCAGTAAAAAATTGACATATGTCTAGAAAAAAAATTGATCAAAATGCAAGAAAATATTAACACTATCTCTAGGTGTGGGATTACAGGTAATTTTTACTTTTTTTTTTTTAAGATTTTGTTTTTATTTATTTGTCAGAGAGAGAGAGAGGGAGAGAACACAAGCAGGGGGAGTGGCAGGCAGGGGGAGAAGCAGGTTCCCTGCCAAGCAGGGAGCCCGATGCGGGACTCGATCCCAGGACTCTGGGATCCTGCCCTGAGCTGAAGGCAGACACTTAACCGACTGAGCCACCCAGGAGTCCTAATTTTTACTTTCTTCTTCACACTATCTCTCAGTTTCTAAAATTACATATATTTTCCTTATTAAATATAAGTATATATATATATATTTTTTTAAGGTACAAAGACCATTTTTTTCTAAAAGTTTATATCCATCAGAAGATAGTTTTTAGGAAGGCCATTGGTTCCAGTGTAAATGCTAAATTTCTGATCTCCATAAGAATGAAGTTTCTGAATACAAATCAACTTTATTATATATTTCTAAGAATCCTTCAACATTTCTTTATCAAAGCTCTATGAAGCCTTCAAGATGGTCTTTATTACATTACGGTTCCTTCCAGCAAGTTATCTATCATCTTGTAATTTGTGCAACTTTATACTGAGGTTTAAATTCCCACACCCCACACTAGATATGTGACCTAGAACAAGTTATAACCCCCTCTCTCAGTATTTTTAATCTCTAAAATGGAAACATTAGGACCTGCCTGATAGCATGGTTGTTTCAGTTGAGGTTTCAATGATAAAATGCACAAAAAGCATCTACAGATTATGTCACAAATAGCAAGCACTTATTACATGTCATTACCCATTGTTGTTTTGTATTATTATGCCAGATATGCATGCTCTCAAAAGTGATTTTTTGAGGATGTTCATATATAATGAAGCCTAAATGGCAGTCATATTCAGGATGTTATGACTGAGCTCAAGGCAGTAGAACACACAAGAAAGAACCAGCAAAAGGGGACCCACTGTACTACTTTACTTGACATGAATGTACAGGGATGCAAATGAAGTAGTGGAACCACAGATAGCTTTTCACTGAGACAGCAGTGAATGTTCCTTGGACTCTCACGTGGAAGAGTGTGGGTTATCTGAACATTAAAACAATTAATATATCTTTTATTTCCTGTTGTAGCATCCGCACCATCCTAACATTCTGAGACCATACAAATGCCTTCACTTGCAGCAGTCTTTTGGTTCCTGCACCTTCTGGAACGAGCAACCAAACAACATCACTCATTCTGTTCTTCAGAGATGCAGTCAATAAATCATGCATGAGAGCTATCCAAAAGAAACAAAAATTCATATGAAATCCTTTTTCAAGACAAACGAGCAACCAAACAACATCACTCATTCTGTTCTTCAGAGATGCAATCAATAAATCATGCATGAGAGCTATCCAAAAGAAACAAAAATTTATATGAAATCCTTTTTCAAGCCAATGTTTAAAATACAAGTGAGAGCTAGGTGAATCATTAGCTGCATAGTTGAGTCCAATAAACTTTCCTTCTTAATCATTCTACTCATGTTGAATTATGGCATCTTTCCCACTGAGGAAAGGTAGGTATTTCTTTGACTTCTTGAATTTCTTGTACCTGCGCCACCCTTAGTCACTGAAACCTCGGGGAGGAGGTCTTCATTATACTTTATATTATTCCTCCCAACATACACATGATGAGCTACTGTACTTGAACTCTTCCTATTTCTATTTCCACTGTCTATATTTTCCTTTTGATGAAATGTACCAAAGCCCTAAGGGAAACACTATCGTCTGGGAAAGGATACACTTAGATTTACAAGTAGAGAAGGTCTAGAACTTCTATATGCAGGGAATTTCTTTTTTTTTTTAATTGAAGTGTAGCTGACATACAATCTTATATTAGTTTCAGATGTACGACACAGTGATTCAACATTTATGTACATTATGAAGTAATCACCACGATAAATCTAGCCACCATCTGGCACCATACACAGTTGTTACCATATTATTAACTATATTCTAAATAAAGGAATTTTCTAGGGAAATGTCACATATTTTTATATGACAGAGGGAAGTATGCTTATTGCTTTTTATACTGTTCACAGTGAATATACAATTATTCTTTAAAACAGAAGCAGTTTCATGCTACATGTGATAAATATGAGGTTCAGATATTAAATGTGAAAACTGAACTATTCCTGGAACCATATTGAAAAATCTGTAGTTTTTTGGTGCTTTATTGGCTAAACACTTAGTTAATTATTATAATTAACTGAAAATTACTCATAAGGTAATTAAAAAGTAATATGGTGGCTTGAAGTGTAGGGATTGGAATGAAGCAGCTGTGGACACAACATGTAAAATGGGTAACCAAGAAATGCACAAACATCCAATGCGATATATTTTCTAACTAAACATATATGCATATACAGATGTGCATTTTCAATCTAGAACTTTTCTATTAACTACCATGTCTTAAATCTATAATCCTGGAAATAATGTAATTTTTTGAATATGCAAGAGCCTGTGTACTCATTTGTTCATACTTTCCCACTCTCAAGGGAAGATTTGCATTTTAAGCTTTATCTCCAAATGTACATAAAAAGCTTATTCTTTTAAGGGGTTTTGTCTCTCTCCAAAAGGGTTATTTGTTTCTGTGTCTACAATTTGTTTGATATTGTGGAAAGGACTTTGGATTGAGAGCAAGTGATCTATCACCTACTTAATGGTGACCTTCAGTAAGTTACTCAACCTCTCTGAACCCGTTTCATTCTTTGTTTTAAAGAATTACTCTAAACACAAGGCCCACAAAGCCTTTTTTTTTTTTTTGGCTGTTGTTTTAAAGTATAAAAGATTAATTTAGTGCTTTTGACAGACTTTTGATTGTAGAGGATGTATGGTATCAGCACTGACAGATCACACAGATACAAAGAACTCTAGCTTATGACAATATTAAAGGTTTATCCCAATTCTGCGGAACAGCATTTTAAAACATACCATGGGGGCCTTAGAGCAGCATGCTTCAGATAGAGATTCTCCAGACATTGAAATGCCAAAAACCTAACACCTCTGTATTGACTCACATACTTTAGTCCATTGTCACAGAGCATTTCCTATTAAAACCAATGATGGAGTATTGCACATGCACCTCGCCCGGCAGCGCCACACTCACCAGATGATTCTGGGCTGCCTGTAGGCCAGGGCAGAGCAGATAACACCTGTCGACACCCCTCTCTGACAGATGGTTCACAGTCTCAGACCAACCCTTCAGTCACAGTGATAGTGGAAGGAGAAAAGGGGGATCACTTTTTCACCAGTGTAGAAATGGGGAGGGGAAAGTAGCTTGCAAACAAAATGTGAATCAGTGTGATAAAATGATGCCGGGGTCAGCTGGGCTTTCAGTGAACAACAAACCAGCAGCTCTTAACAATCAGCACCGTTCACCTGGACAGCCCTGATGTTCCGGTCCCGTCCAGCAGACAGCCTGACCATTGTACTTCTTTCTGACTGTCCCCTAATGTCTGTGCATTGGCAATGCATTGGAAGATGATGTATATCCGATATATTCCCATGAAATAAACTGCCAGCAAACTTTCTAGCTTTTTAACTATTGAAAAAGAGATTAAAAACTTTTAAGTCATGCACAAATTACGGACTGTGCTTCTTATTTTTAGAAATCATTCCTTAGCTTTAAAATTTTCAAAGAAAAAACCTGAGGTACTGGTTAAGTCCCCATGTAAATGTGTTCTCTTCTCTCCATGCTGCCAGTAAGCCAAATCAAAAGCCATAAAAGAAAAAAAGTGCTTAATAATGTGTGTAGATGAGAAAGTGATTTACTTACAGATCAAAGTCTTTGCTTCATGCAGCTACCAAACCTTTTCATTCTATACCTGGAACTTATATTACACTGTATGTTAATTAACTAAAATTTAAATTAAAACTTGGGAAAAAAAAGTCACCCTTTTTCTCTTTGTTATGGAATTCAGGGATTGTAAAAATAAAAATAAAGGTTTTGTTGTATTTTTGATGCTGGCATGAGGGTTTTTTGTCCACTTTTTTTCATATATCTGTGTATAAAAAAATTCTGTCCATTGTTTACTATGAGACTAGTGTTAACGTTTTGCCGTAAACAAAATAATTTATATTACTTGATAAACTATTATAAATTTTAAGAGGTTTCTTTACCTCAATTAACTTAAAGTAATGGACCAATAAATCTTTAAAAAAAATTACCAGGCCAATACAGCTTCATAAGGATTAGACGATATGATGCTAGTGATAGGGCTCTGTCAACTGTGGAGTACCATGTACATGTAGGGCATAGTTTAACTGTTTTGTCAAAGAGGCTGAAGGAGATATTTAGGGTCAAGGCAGCTTTCAGAATGGTCCTAAGAAAACGCCATGGAATACTATGGGTCCCATGTTACTCAGTGCACCAGTGTTTTATGCTGGTGCTGCTGATGAGAGATCCAGAGAATGAAGGTATGGTTCCAAATGCACACATCACAAGAGTGGGCATAAAATCCTACTGGTTGCCCAGAGGCCTGTATTCACCTCCAACCCTCCTTCCTCCCAGGCTATGGGTAGCAAGTGGAGAGTAGGACATAGGTGGGCATGTCACTCTACTCACAGAGTGGCACAGTCCTCCATGGGGTACCTGTGGGGAAGTTGGGGGTAGGTACCTTCTGCACCCAGCCCTGGATTGGCACTGGTGGGAAAGGAGGCAGCTTAAAATCAAAGTATGAAAATGTATCCTGATAAGCCTATAAGGGTGCACATGGTCACAGTGTCCTGCTGGTCTCCAGCAATGAAAATTTTGACTCTAGAAGCCAAAATTTCCATATTGCTGGTCTCCTTTAAAAAAATATAGCTGTGTTGGGCGCCTGGGTGGCTCAGTTGGTTAAGCGACTGCCTTCGGCTCAGGTTATGATCCTGGAGTCCTGGGGTCGAGTCCCGCATCGGGCTCCCTGCTCAGCGGGGAGTCTGCTTCTCCCTCTGACCCTCTCCCCTCTCATGCTCTCTCTCACTCTCTCTCAAATAAATAAATAAAATCTTTAAAAAAAAAAAAAACAGGGCAAGAGTCATGAAAATAGTAAGCAAATAACAAATTAAGAATATGACAAAAATCGGGGCGC
>NC_138370.1:104567190-104572479 GCF_054177405.1 Leptonychotes weddellii
AGAAATAATTACATGTTGATGGTGTAACTATAGCTCTGATACAATGACACAGCTCCTCCTGAAATAGTAAATAAGCAAAAAGGAGAAATAGGATCGATCTCTTAATTAACCCTTTGCCATTTTACAAATCACATAAGCTGGTTTAGGATTAGAAAGAAAGGTCATTTTGACAGGACCATTAGAAAATCACTCAGAAGTTGAAGCAGAGTGAGAGTAAGTCTGTATTTGAAAATTACATTTCTTAGACGCTTGACTATTTAATTGTTAGTAAATGATTATTGCACAAGTGACCTCTACTAAGTGTTCCCTGAAAATGTTAAAGTAACAATTTAATTGAAGTACATTAAGTTCTATTTGTCAAATACCTAATGATATTCAGGAAATGGGTCACCGAATAAAAAGAGAAACCAAAATTAGTGAGGCAAGAATAAAAGCAGAATGGGAACATGAGACTTGGGGCCAAACACAGTTTTGATGAGGTTAAATGGTTTTATATGTGGCCTTGGTTTGCTCATTTTATTCACTTGGGACCCAGTGTCCAGAAGACCATCTGCACAATCCTGTCAGAATCAAGAGAACCCAGAAGTTGCTTAATAATTCACAAAGTTGGGACGCCTGGGTGGCTCAGTCAGTTAAGCGTCTGCCTTCGGCTCAGGTCATGATCCCAGGGTCCTGGGATCGAGTCCCACGTCGGGCTCCCTGCTCAGCGGGGAGCCTGCTTCTCCCTCTGCCTGCCGCTCCCCCTGCTTGTGCTCTCTCTGACAAATAAATAAAATCTTTAAAAAAAGATTTTAAAGATAAATAAAAATAAAAATAAATAAATAAAAAGTAAAGAGGAGTTTGACAAAGAAAATGGAGGGAGAGTCCCAGACAGAGGGCTCAGCCTGAAAGAGCAGAATGTGTTCAGGGAATTATAATCATTTAGTATTGCTGACCTGCAAACTTTAAGATGGGCAATGTGTGGGGCCAGGTAACAGTGATTCCTGAATTCTTCAAAGGAGCTTTAGATTTTATCCTCTGGGCCATGGGAGCTTTACTGAAATTTTCTGAGCAGAGGGGTGATGGATCACAACACATTAGTAACTCCTTCTTGCAGCCTTGGGGAGGGGACATTAGAAGTGGGGGGTGAGGAGAGTAAGGAGGCTTTCACTAGGTAGAGGCAAGAGAGAATGGAACATGTTCTAGGGCAGTGTCAAAGGGGAAAGAATGCATCAGATAAATGAGATATTCTTAGGGAGTACAAGTGACTTGGCAGCAAGACTGCGAGAGTGCAGGACGCACAGTAGATGGAGGTGACAGAAGGTATTCACAAGATGTCCAGTAAGTAGACATGAGATGTGAGGTCCAAGATGGCACAGGAGATGAGGTGGTCATTGCCTCATTCCCCAGTCAGACCAGGCAGAGGTAATAGTCAAAAGCATGAAAATAAAAACAATTTTTGAGAGCAGAGGACTGGTGTTGGGATGTGTCCCCATCTTTAGGGTGAAAAAAAGGAAGTTCTGCGAAGAGGAGAGAAAAGCAGCAGCCAGTAAAGATAGGAAGACAATGAAGAGACACTGGGTTATGAAGGCCAGAGATTTGAGGAGAGAGCTCCCTTTTACCTCTGAAAGTGGCAGTTCTAGAAAAAGGAGAGTAGGAGAAGTAAATGGCATAAACAAAGAAACTCAAGAGTTGAGCTATAAGGGAAAAGAGGCCCGTATGATCAACTTTAAAAGGTTGGACAAGTAGACTATAATAGCAGTAGCAACAGAGGGGAGAGGAAGTTCTTTTTAAGGAACAATGAAGAATAATGAGGAAGATCTCTAATATGGAATTAATCTTCCCCATAATTTATGCATATGGGGAAATGCTTTCCAGATTCCAAACAATCTAAGAGGGAACTTCTAAAATATGATGTGTGAACTGGACATTACTTGTAGCAGCCATCTTAGTAATTTCACCTTGCAAGTTCATGGGCTGATTGTTAATAACTGTAAGTTGAAACTTTGGAATATGAGATATTAACACCCAAATTAAAAATTAATAAATAAGATGGCTGGTTATCATAGTAGTCACCAACCCAGTCCACCTTCTGTGTGTGTAACAGTGTGTGGCAGTTTATACATATGGAAAGTAATACTTACATCCTAGGATAAAAGCACAAGATTTAGATTATTTTGGTGTTGCTGGGAATGCTTTCTGCTATCCCAGGCAACAGCACCCTCACTGTAAGCATTGTTAAGGGTGGTATACATTTGAAACATGAGTCCAGGATGGTGGGTGAATAACTAGGTAGACAGGAAGATGTTGGGAGTCTGAATATAGATTTTGGATGTGAGGGAAAAAAAGGTTACCCATTCCCTTGGGCATTCCAGTTACAACACTACAATGCAACTCAGAACTACCTGTCCCACAGGTAGCCTCATGAAGACCCTAAGTGAAGATGCACAACTTTCATTTGTCAACTAAGCATCAATCCTTATGAGTTCTTGAATCTTACAAATTTTTATTAGAGTGAGATGTTTCACATAAAATAGACCAAGGAACTTCCAAGGAAGGGCTCTTTTTAACTCTGATTTTTACATACATAAAAACGAGAGTCTGGGGTTTAAAGGCACATGGCTTAAACAAACAACGTGCTATGAAAAACACTGTGTCAACATTGGCCCTATCACCTTCGTGATGCTTTCTCTATGAGGTCCATCAGTAAATATGAAAATTCAGAAAAACCTTATGTAGCCTCCTTTCTCCCACACTATTAGCATTTAAACTAAATTTATCATGAAATGACCATGTTTCAAAGATAAATAATGAAAACAATAACAAGTCAAACTCCTGGAAGACAATGGAGCCAGATTATGTATGTTTACCTCACCCTAAAAATCAAAAACCTAACTTGTTCCCAACATCATAGATGACTCACCCTATACAATTTGTTGTCCAATGAATATTACAAGCCTTTCAAGACTATTGGCCATCCATCTGTCAAGTTTCCATACAGAGAGATTGAGGCAGGGTTTTTTGCCAGGATTATGGAGCCCAGAGTCCAGCAGTGAGTTCTCACTATCATGCCAGATCTTCCATAGGCTGTTGCCCGGAGCATGCTGCCAAAGGTCTGCACTGACTCTCTCCCAAGGATGAAAACTGACTGTATGACAAATAAGATGAATTTTTTAAAAAAGAAATTTTTAAAAAAGAAATAAAATTTGCAGATTCAATGGACTATTATTACTTTCATTTTATTACCTTTAGAAGGTGATATGTTTATGCCAGTCATGTTGCCATTGCTCAAAATATGTTTTTAAGCATTTACATAAAAGTCTGTAACATCTGATTTTAAGTCTGCAGTAACAGCAAGTAAGAGCATGAACACTGCATTAAAAAAAAAAAAAAGTTTGAATGTCAACAAGCAGTGTGGATCCCTGCAACTATCTAGTTTGAATCTCAGCAACTAACTAGTACAAATTAGCTAACCTCAGTTTTCTCATCTGTAAAATAGGGATAATAAAAGCACCTATCTACAGCATCATTGTGATAACTAAATGAGACCCATCATGTAAAACACATATTCCTACCTCCAGTAGTCCTTTGTTCCCTGACCAATAATATCCATTGCCTAAACCAGTACATCTCAAACCACTTCTACCTCTACCACAGGGCTTAGGAAAGCTATATACTTGCTTTCCCAGCCTTTCTTGCATCTAGGAGCTGCCATATGACATTCTTCTTCCCAACAGAGATGTAACAAAATTTTGATGAAGCCTTCTAGAATGAAGCTGCCCGTTTTTTGATGAAGGACGCAAATGTGATTAGCACTATCCCTTTTCTCCTCCTTCTCCCCTTTGCCTGTTTAAACATAGTTGTAAAACCTGTAGCTGAGACATCCATCTTGGACCCAATGGTAACAATCATGGGAAAGGCTAAGGTACTTTCAGAAACACTGACCTTGATGTCACATGCTGCTGAACACATGCAGGAAAATGTCTACCCCCAAATTCTGATTATCTGGGAAGAAAATAACCCCTAGGTGTTAAGTTCAATTACTTGCCCTTTAATCCATTTCAAACTAATACACTTCTTAGACTTCTTAATTCCCACACTGAAAGTTGAACTTGAGCCCCACTACCTGGTGAGTTCCTCCTCCCTCATGGGAGCCTGCCAAACATCAAATGCCATCATGTTGATGAAAGAAACGAGAAAGTGAAAAAACAAAATGAGCTACTAAAGTATTTCTGTGAGAGACACCAAAGTTCCTTTATTGTGACAAAGGCTACCCAACAATGAAAACATGGACATCACAAGACATGGCAGCAAGAGAAATTTTCTCCTCTGACTCCTGAACAGATATTTCTACAGCTTAGAGGTCAAGTGTTCATGTATTGCCTTACATGTACCCTTTAATATTCTGTTTAACCTCAAGGTTACATTGACCTTTAATATGTTTATTATGTTTAACATTATGTTAAATTATGTTGAACTTTCACTTAAATCTCTCACTATAAGGTCTGGGTCTTATGGTGCCAAGACCTTGTTTTGTATGTATCTAATCTCCCCAGTGCCTAACATACTGCAATATACATGGTAGGGGAGCAGTAAATGTTGTTCTGAAACTTAATTGTTTGCAATTTAGGTATTTGCAATCAGCAATAGACCACACTGGTGTGGAGTGATCAAATTTTATCATGTGCATTACCTTGAGGGTAAAGTTTAAGCTCATGAATGAGTCTTGTTGCCTCTCTGGGTCTACATTTCCATTCAATTCTGTGGTCCTCCACTGATCATTAAAGATACAATAATTCTTGTGAAATAACCAAAAATTATTATTTCCCCTAAAACAGTTCCCAAAAGGAAATACATTTCTTTCCAGTTTGGTAAATGAAGAAAAAGTGAAGAATTCTTTTTTTTTTTTGTGAAGAATTCTAATTGAATGATAGTTCATATATGGAAAATGAGTATTACATTAAGAAGAAATGATAACTTTGGAAGTGATTTTCTTTTCTTTTCTTTTGCTTTTGGCATAAACTAGTCCACCGTCTGGGCAATTGGGAAACTGGGAAACTAGAAAAAGTGACTCATAAATTAAACATTAAATGAGAAGTAAATCATCAGGAGTCTGAAAGAAATCACAGTATGTTCAATTATCTCCTTTCATTTGGGGAAGGGGGAGATTTATACAATACACTACCAAAACTTGAAGATTGATTAACACCTTGGGACCTAGCTGTCATGATTACATAATGTACATTGCTTCAGAAGTAGAAATCTCTGCAACTCTCTGAGAGAGCAAATGTCTTACAGCTCTTCCCACAG
>NC_138370.1:104572979-104590295 GCF_054177405.1 Leptonychotes weddellii
CCAAATAATCAAGTCAAAAAATGGGGAGAAGACATGAACAGACACTTCTCCAAAGAAGACATACAAGTGGCTAACAGACACATGAAAAATGTTCATCATCATTAGCCATCAGGGAAATTCAAATCAAAACCACATTGAGATACCACGTTACATCAGTTAGAATGGCAAAAATTGCAAGGCAAGAAACAACAAATGTTGGAGAGGTTGTGGAGAAAGGGGAACCCTGGGGCGCCTGGGTGGCTCAGTTGGTTAAGCGACTGCCTTCAGCTCAGGTCATGATCCTGGAGTCCCAGGATCCAGTCCCGCATCGGGCTCCCTGCTTGGCAGGGAGTCTGCTTCTCCCTCTGACCCTTCCCCGTCTCAAGCTCTCTCTCTCTATCTCATTCTCTCTCTCAAATAAATAAAATCTTTAAAAAAAAGGGGGGGAACCCTCTTACACTGTTGGTGGGAAGGCAAGTTGATACAGCCACTTTGGAAAACAGTGTGGAGGTTACTCAAAAAGTTAAAAATAGAGCTACCCTGGGGTGCCTGGGTGGCTCAGTCATTAATCATCTGCCTTTGGCTCAGGTCATGATCCCAGGGTCCTGGTCGAGCCCTGCATCGGGCTCCCTGCTCTGTGGGAGGCCTGCTTCTCCATCTCCCACTCTCCCTGCCTGTGTTCCCTCTCCCCATGTCTCTCTCTGTCAAATAAATAAATAAAATCTTAAAAAAAAAATAGAGCTACCCTATGACCCAGCAATTGCATTACTGGGCATTTACCCCAAAGACACAGATGTAGTGAAAAGAAGGGCCATATGCACCCCAATGTTCAGAGCAGCAATGTCCACAATAGCCAAATTGTGGAAAGAGCCAAGATGCCCTTCAACAGATGAACGGATAAAGAAGATGTGGTCCATATATACAATGGAATATTACTCAGCCATCAGAAAGGATGAGTACCCAACTTTTGCACTGGCATGGATGGGACTGGAAGAGATTATGCTAAGTGAAATAAGTCAAGTAGAGAAAGTCAATTATCATATGGTTTCACTTATTTGTGGAACATAAGGAATAGCATGGAGGACATTAGGAGAAGGAAGGGAAAAATGAAGGGGAGGAATCAGAGGGGCAGACAAAACATGAGAGACTATGGACTCGGGGAAACAAACTGAGGGTTTTAGAGGGGAGGGAGGGTGGAGTGATGGGTTAGCCCAGTGATGGGTATTAAGGAAGGCACGTAATGCATGGAGCACTGGGTGTTACACGCAAAGAATGAATCATGGAACACTACATCAAAAAACTAATGATGTACTGTATGGTGACTAACATAACATAATAAATAAATAAATACATACATACATACATAAATATATAAATAAATAAATAATTAATTAATAAATAAATAAACAGACAAACAAACCAGGAATGAAGAATCAAGAAACCTCATCTGAAATTTTATAATCAGATTTTAGAGAATGCAGAGAGGGGATCTAGCAGGCAGCAGACACACAACAAAAGGAAAGGAACCCCCCCGCCAAAGTGCATTTTTTCTTTCCTACTCAGACACAGTGCTAGATTCTGGGATTGACAGAAGCTGATCCGAAGCTGTAGCAGAGGGTTTGGATGTCTTTGTGGTCATGCAGCCTGAGGGAGCAGGGCTCAAAGCTGAGGCCTTCCTTTCTGATGTTGGATCCTGATGTTGATCCTGCTTTCACTGCATCCAGGTGGTGATATTAATGATGATCCCAATCAGATGATCAGGTAGTATTTCATACAGATGAACTAGGTTGAAGGTGCAGTCAGGAGGGGGAGCAAGGGAGAAGGTAGGCAACGTAACCTCACATGATACTGTGCAAAATTGCTTTGCTGAAATCAGTTTCTTAAGCAAATCAATCATTTTATTATTGCACTTTTATTTTTCAGCATCCGCTGTATTCTGCTGTTCTGAGATCCCGGATGATAAAAGGTGCAAGGGCATCCTTGGGGATTTCATTCTTTCCTGTATCACCTGTCTGATTGTTCCAGTACAGAGGAAGAGTATCAAAGTTGGAAATGTAGTGTAATTGTGCAAAATAAAATAAGTGCATCTTGAATGTAGCTGTAATAAAATAACTTCTTAGAGAACAGACGTTATATAATTCATTCTACAACTTTAAGAAGAGAGATGATGGGATTTAGTGGTGACATTGTTGATATGTTCATCAACCCAACTGATCTCTGTCACCAGTCCATAAAATGTATCACTGAGTTATCCCTTGTTCCCATCCTCAGAGTACCTCCATAATACACAGATTTCTCTGTATCTTTCATGCCACAAAAGAGTTTGCAGGTTTTTGCTGCTTCCTCAACATGCTGGGGTGTCATAAATTTTTGGAAGGCTATCTCAGGACACAGTAAGCCATTTTCTGTCCTAATCCTAACTATCCTATGCCTCTACCCATGAAATGTCAAGCCATAGTTCCCATCTGCTTTCATACACAAAAACACACTTGGGAAATCTTGCTAACTCCACCCCTAGGTAGCAGGTATAGGACCCTCTCAGAAGAATTCCTCCATGTCTACAACCTCCTAACTTCCTTTTCAAGTCTTTGAGTCAGTATAATCATTTCCTCATTGGGGTTGGGAGATTGGGAGCAGAAGGAAAAACTTAGGTCTTCTTTTTTTTTTTTTTTAATTTATTTATTTGACAGAGAGAGCACAAGTAGGTAGAGTGGCAGGCAGAGGGGAAGGGAGAAGCAGGCTCTCTGCTGAGCAGGGAGCCTGATGTGGGGCTCGATCCCAGGACCCTGGGATCATGACCTGAGCCGAAGGCAGCCACTTAACCGACTGAGCCACCCAGGTGCCCCAAAACTTAGGTCTTCTTATCCTGCTTCTTTTCTAATATTTTTCATCTGTCCTTGAGTCATTTCCACTCTCCTTAATCCTTCAGCTTTTGAAACACAAAAGCCAAGAGGAAAATTCCTTTTATAATTATTTAATTGCAATATCCCTTCCTGATATTTGGGCACAGAATTGCCAGTTGACATAATGGGAGAAAGTCCAAGAATTAAAGAAAACATATGAAAAAAATGTTTTTAAAAGGTGACTGTGTTAAATATGAGCCTGACAATCTAGTTCTTTCACCTTCACAACCCCTTCCCTCTCTGAGTTGAGAGAGCACCCTGCAGTTCAGTGCTACTGCAGGTATAGCAAATGCCTAGTCTGACCCAACACAAGCACAAGGCCCCACTGTAAAATGGGGAAAATAAAAGCCATGTTGTTTGATGATTTTTAAGACTGGAGATCATGTGCATACACACACGAATAAAATGGAAAATCTCTAAAAAGCTTAAAGAATAATTAGGATTTTTAAAAGAGGAAGAAGATAAAGCAAAGAATACTTTAAACGAATCAATTATAAATAAAAATTAACTGTAGAATTAAAGCATCCTATAGAATAAAACAACAAGTAAGACTAGGAAGAATTGAATTTCAAAAGAATACAATGAAAACTGTTTTAAATAAAGTCTAAAAGCTATCAAGGTGACTGAAAATATGAGAAAGAAAATAAAACAGTAATAGAACATATTCTTAATAAATCACAAATAGAAAAAGAGCTGGTAGCATTGTTGCATCTTTATCAGAAGATTGGGGTTGGAGTACCCAGCCATCAAGGACAGTTTCTTAAGCTAGAGGACCTCTGCACTTGTAAAGAAGCTTGGGAACCAAGAAACATGAAACACACACTAGGGCCAAGAGCAGGACATACTTAGATGGAAAGTTTTTTCTTCGCCTTCTCTGAGAGCCTTATGTCCCCAGACATGACTAGAGAGACATCAAGTTAACCCAATTGCCCTCACATTACCTAGCTCATGTGTGGACTTCAGTCTAAGAAGGATAGAGTGTCAATAAATATTCACATGCTTTGGTAAGGCCAAGTGGCTAAATTTGGGGGTAGGGAGGGTGAGAGGGATGAAGATGGATTCCTTACACACTGCACTCAAAATTAATTTTCAGACAAATATATGACACATATAATGATATATATGATGGCAACATAAAAGATGAGTACACAGGACTTCCAAGGAAGATGGTAGAGTATGAGGACCCTACACTCACCTCCTCCCACAGACACACCTAGATAACACCCACATCAGTGTAAATAACCCAGAAAATGATCCAAAGATGCAGAACAGACTCTCCACACCTAAATATAAAGAGGTCACACCAAAAAGGGTAGGAAGGGCAGACACAATTGGAAGCTACACTGACCCCTAGAACTAGGAGAAAGGGACATCACGGGCACAGAGGGGAGCAGAGCAGATCTCACCCCAGGCATCCCAGGCGCAGGGGACCTGCACTAGGAAGATGAATTCCTGTAATATTTGGCTTTGAAAACCAAAGGGATTAACTTCATGAATTGTTACAATCAGTGGGGCTTAACATCTGGAACTTTAAAAATTGGCAGGCTCAGCTCTGGGAGAGTGGGAAGGTAATAGGAAACTGAGTCCCTGTCTTTAAAGAGTCAGCACGACAAACAACTCCACTGAGATACAGCATAGAGGTAGCAGTTTGGAAAACACCTGGGGTATAAAGGAAGGAGATTTGTTTACTAATCTCAGAAAGTATGCTGGAAGTGTAGGAATCTTTGGGAGACTTCTCCAAGAAATAAGGAGCTGGCAGATTCCATTCCATCCCACTCCTCCCCTCACCTGCCACCCAGCCTAGATACATAGACACCTGCAGAACACAGCACAGCACAAACACTTTCCACCTAGCCTGCTAACAGTGCACCCTGCCCCTGTGCTTTTCTGTGGACCAGCCCCCTCCAACTCAGCCTCAGCAAGAGTTTTCCAAAGCAGCTACACATGCCCTCCCACAGCAGACCAGCCCAAACTTTGCAAACACCACATGCCCCACCCCTGAATTCTGCACACCTGCCCCCTGTAACACACCCTAGGCAAGAGTTCATCAAAGTGGCATCATAAATATGGCAGTGTGCAAATCAGCCTCAACAGGGGTCAACACCACCCCAAAGTGACTCCTGCCACAGGAAGAGGGAAAGAACATCACACACACCAGTTTGTGCAGTGCGCTGGGGACAGACATCTTGGTCTGACTGCAGGCCCCACCCTCCAATGAATGTCACTCAGGGAACAATGCAGGGAGAGCACCCTGCAGTTCAGTGCTACTGCAGGTATAGCAAATGCCTAGTCTGACCCAACACAAGCACAAGGCCACCCCAGGATGGCCCACTAACAACACAGGGACCAACCCCTGCTCACAACGGGCAAAAAGAGCCATCATAGATGACTGGACTAAAGGCAAACACAACTCAGCCACAATAGTAGGGTGCATGCAACACACATAGGAGACACTCTTGATGTGCCAGATTCTGGTGAAGAGGAGACATTGCACTGCAGGACACTACAGGACTTCTTCATAAGGCCACTACTTTCAAGAGCAGGGGACATACCTGTCTTTGTTCACCTAGAGAAACAAACACAGAGAATTAAATAAAATGAGGAAAGAGAGGAATATGTCCCAAGGAAAGAATAGGACAAAATCACAGCAAGAGAGCTAAACAGAGTGGAGATAACTAATAAGCCTGTTAGAGAATTTAAAGCAATGGTCATAAAGATAGTCACTGGACTTGAGAAAAGAGTGGAGGACCCCAGTGAGACCCTCAACAGAGATAGAAAATATCAAAAAGAACCAATCAGGGGCGCCTGGGTGGCTCAGTCAGTTAGGTGGCAGCCTTCAGGTCAGCTCATGATCCCAGGGTCTTGGTATTGAGTCTCACATCAGGCCCCTTGCTCAGCAGGGAGCCTGCCTCTCCCTCTCCCTCTGCCTACTGCTCCCCATTTGTGCTCTATCTCTCTCTCGTAAATAAATAAAATCTTTAAAAAAAAAGAACCAATCAGCAATGAAGAACTCAATAACTGAAATTTAAAATACACTAAAGAAAGCAGAAGAACAGATCAGTGACCTAGAGAACAAAGTAATGGAAAGCAATCAAGCTGAACAGGAGAAAGATAAAAGAATAATAAAAAATGTGAATAGATTAAGGGACTTCAACAACACCTTCAAGAATAAAAACATTCACATTACAGGGATCACAGGAGGAGAAGAGAGGGGAAACAGGGCAGAACATTTATTTGAAGAAATAATAGCTGAAAACTTCCCAAATCTGAGGAAGGAAATAGATATCCAGATGCAGAAGGCATAGAGATCCCCCAACAAAATCAACCCAAAGATGTCCACACCAAGACACATAGTAATTAAAATGGCAAGAAGTAGAGATAAAGAGGATTTTAAAATCAGCAAGAGAAAAGACAGTTACAAACAAGGGAAACCCCAGAAAGCTATCATCAGATTTTTCAGCAGAAACTTGGAAGGACAGAAGAGAGAGGCACAAAATACTCAAAGTGTTGAAAGACAAAAACCTGCAACCAAGAATACTCTATCCAGCAAGGCTGTCATTCAGAATAGGAGAGATAAAGAGCTTCTCCGACAAACAAAAACTAAAGGAGTTCATCACCACTAAACCCGTCCTACAAAATGTTAAAGTGAACTCTTTGAGTGGAAAGGAAAAACCACAAGGAAGAGTAAAAAAAAGGTAGGAAACACAAAAGCAGTGAATATAAATAAGTATATCTGGAAAAATCAGTCAGGGGAATCACAGAATAAAAGGATGTAAGTATGACACCATATACCTAAAACATGGTGGGGGGAGAGTAAAGAATGGGTTCATATGTAAGCAAACATCAACTCAATATAGACTGCAGAAGATATTATATACAAACATAATGGTAACAAATCAAAAACTGGTAATAGATATGCAAAAAATAAAGAGAAAGGAATCCAAGTATATCACTAAAGAAAGCCAGCAAACCATGAGAAGAGAGCAAGAGATGAAAGGATCTGAGAACTACAAAAACAACCACAAAGCAAGTAACAAAATGGCAATAAACACATACCTATCAATAATTACTTCAATATAAATGGAATAAATGCTCCAATCGAAAGATATAGGGTGACAGAAAGATATAGGGTGACAGAATGGATAAAAAAGCAAGACCCATCTATATGCTGCCAACAAGAGACTCAGTTCAGACCTAAAGACACATGCAGACCAAAAGTGAGGGAATGGAGAAATTTGTCATGCAAATGGATGTCAAAAGAAGACCAGGGTAGCAATACTTACATATTGCTACCGTAACAAGAGACAAAGAAGAACACCATATAATCACAAAGGAGACAATCCAACAAGAAGATATAACAACTGTAAATATGTATGCACCAAACATGGGAGCACCCAAATACATAAAACTGTCAATAACAAACATAAAGGAACTAAATGATAAAAACACAATAAGAGTAGGGGTCTTTAACACCACACTTACATCAATGGACAGATCATCCCAACAGAAGATCAACAAGGAAAAAGTGGCTTTGAATTACACTTTGGGCCAGATGGATTTAACAGGTATATCAAGAATATTCCATCCTAAAATAGCAGAATACACATTAGTTTCAAGCACACATGGATCATTCTCCAGAACAGATCACGTATTAGGCCACAAAACAAGTCTCAAAAATACAAAAAGATCAAAGTCATATCACGCATCTTTTCTGACACAGTGCTATGAAACTAGAAATCAATCACAAGAAAAAATCTGGAAAAACCACAAATATATAGAGGTTAAATAACTTGCTACTAAACAATGAATGGGTCAACCAGAAAATCAAAGAAGAAATAAAAAATTACATGGAAACAAATGAAAATGAAAACACAATGGTTGAAAATCTTTGGGATGCAGCAACAGTGGTTCTAAGAGGGAGGGTGGTAGCAATACAGGCCTACTGCAAGAAGCAAGAAAAATCTCAAACAACGTAATCTTATATGTTCATTAAAGTTAAATGTAAAACTTTACATTTATCCCTGTTACATTTAACTTCATTAGTTTGGGCCAGTTATTGCAACACATTAACAGCTTTTTGAATTTTGACTTTGTTAATGTACTAATGTGATTCATGGATTTGATGTTATTAATTAAAACAATGAAATGACAGACAATTTAAGAGGTATATGTGCCAAAAGGTATGCACTAGAATGTTCAAAGTAGCATTATCCATGATATTTTCAATCTGGTAACAGCCCAAATGTCTATCAGTTGTAGAATGGACAAATTAATTATGGCATATTTACAGAACTGAGGATTATACAGGAATGAAAATAAGTGAACTACGCTAGAGCAATTACTTTGATGAATCTTGCAAACTGATGTTAAACAAAAGAAGCCAGACACAAAAGAATATATACTGTATTTGTATAAAGCTAAAAAACAGATGAAATTAATTTATGATATTAGGTATCAATATACTGATTATCTCTAGGTAGGAGTTAGTGATTAAGAAAGTGTGTAAGGCAGGCCCTTGACATGCTGATGAAGTGTTTCACTTCTAGACCTGGATGATTCCATGAATGTGTTCACTTGGTGATAATTCATCAAGCTGCACAGTCGGGATTTGTGAATTTTTCTGTACGTATTTTACATGTCAATAAAAAATTTATTTTATTTAAAAAAAAACAACCCTAATCTTAAACATAAAGGAGTTAGAAAAAGAACAAACAAAACTCAAAACCAGCAGATGGAAGGAAATAATAAAGATTAGAGCAGAAATAAATGACAAAGAAATTTAAAAAAATATAGAATAGCTCAATGAAACCAGGAGCTGGTTCTTTGAAAAAATTGGCAAAATTGATAAACCTCTACCAGACTCCTCAAAAAGAAAAAGAAAACTCAAATAAAACAAGAAATGAAAGAGAAGAAATGACTGACACCACAGAAATACAAAAGATTGTAAGAGAATATTATGAAAAATCATATGCCAACAAATTGGACCACCTAGAAGAAATGAGTAAGTTCCTAGAAACATATAACCTACCAAAACTGAAACAGGAAGAAATAGAAAATTTGAAGAAACACATTGCCAGCAATGAAATTGAATCAGTAATCAAAAAATGGCCAACAAAAAAGTCCAGGACCAGATGGCTTAACAGACGAATTCCACCAAACATTTTTTTTTAAGATTTATTTATTTATTTGAGAGAGACAGCATGCAGTGGAGAGGGGCAGAGGGAGAGGGAGAGAGAGAAACTTAAGCGGATTCCCTGCTGAGCCTGGAGCCCGGAGCCCGATGTAGGGCTCAATCCCACAACCCTGAGATCACAACCTGAGTTGAAACCGAGTCAGATGCCCAAATTACTGCACCACCCAGGCACCCCTCTACCAAACATTTAAAGAAGAAGTAATACCTATTCTTCTCAAGCTTTTCCAAAAAATAGAACAGGAAGAAAACTTCCTAATTCATTCTATGAGGCCAGCATTACCCTAATATCAAAACCACATAAAGACACTACACAAAAAAGAGAACTAACTATAGGCCAGTATCTCTGATGAATATAAGTGCAAAATTCCACAACAAAATATTATCAAACAGAATCCAACAATACCTTAGAAAAATCATTCACCACAATCAAGTGGTATTTATTCCTGGGATGTGAAGTTGGTTCAATACTCACGAATCAATAATGTGCTATATCACATCAATAACAGAAAGAATAAAAACCACATGATCATTTCAAGAGATGCAGAAATAGATGTAGAAAAAGCATTTGACAAAGTATAACATCCATTCATGATTTAAAAAAAAAACCTCAACACAGTAGGTTTAGAGAGAATAAATCTCAAAATAATAAAGGCCATATATGAAAAGCCCACAGCTAACATCATACTTAATGGGGAAAAACTGAGAGCTTTTCCCCTAAGGTCAGGAACAAGATAAGGATGACTACTATCACCACTTTAATTCTACATACAAATCCTTAATTGTTTTGAATACTTGATGAGGGTTGTTTTTTTTTTAAGTATTCTATACCTCCAGATCTGAGAAATATTCTATTTATTTCTTTATAATTTCCTTTTTGTTTCTTCTCTAATATTTCAATTAGTTGCCTGACATCCTGTTGCCCCCCTGTATTTTTTTCCTGTCATAATTTCTGGGGTTTTTTTGGGGGGGTTCCCTTTATTAGATGATTTTCAAGGATTTCTATCATCATCATCATTATTATTTTATAATTTTAGAAATCACGTTTTAACTTTACAAGAATGCTTTCTTCTTTGTTCCCTTTTCACAGCATCCTCTTTTTTCATAAAACAAATATCTGTATCCTCTCTAAGCACATACATTAGATTTTTAAAAACTCAGTCTTCTTCTATTTGCTATACTTTTCGTGTGTGTGTGTGGACTGTTGTTCCTCATAATTGGTGCTGCTAGGTGTGTATTTTTTAAAGATTTTTATTTATTTAATTCCAGTATAATTAACATACAGTGTTATATTAGTTTCAGGTGTACAATATAGTGATGCAACAATTCTATACATTACTCAGTGCTCATCAAGATAAGTGTACTCTTAATCCCCTTCACCTAATTCACATCCCCCCCACCTCCCCTTTGGCAACCAACAGTTTGTTTTCTATAGTTAAGAGTCTGTTTCTTGGTTTGTCTTTTTTCTTTGTTCATTTGTTTTGTTTTTTAAATTCCACATATGAGTTAAATCATATGGTATTTGTCTTTCTGTGACTGGCTTATTTTATTAGCATAATACCCTCTAGATCCATGCATATTGTTGTAAATGGTAAGATTTCACTCTTTTTAATACCTGCATAATATTCCATTGTTATATATATGCTGCTAGTTATGTATTTTATGTGTGGTGCATTCTGATTCAAGAATGAATGACTAGGCTGATTATAGGTAGATGTTTTTCTTTACTGTTGTGTAGGTTGATATGCTTCCCTATTAGCTTTTCTCATGACAGAAAAGCTGACCAGAGTTCTATGTAAATGTGTGTGTGCATGTGTATGTGCATTGCTTTAATATCCATCTCCAAGGAGGGACCTCTTGCAAAGCTCCAAGTCTAACTTCAGAGGAGAACCAGGTGGTTTTGTACCTCCCAATATAGTAAGGGGAGAAAATAGAAATAAGGGCTTGTAGATAGGCATTTGGCATTATTGTTATATCATTGATTGTCTAATACTATGAAGTTATTCTGAGGTTTATTCTACCTAATATGATGGCTAATTTGAAGCTTAGCTCTACCCATGTTCTTCACAGTGTGAGATCAAGAGAAGCCAGCTAGAGAAGGGACAATCCCCAATCTCAAGGAAGGTCTCTTTGAGAGAGGAGAGGTTGTTCACTGGAGAGACTTCTACAAATTGTTTCAAATCTATACTCACCAAAAATGGTGAACTTAAGAAGATGAGATACCCCTTGACACCAAGAGCAAGATCTTTCCCTTCAGAAGTCTCAGAGCACTGAAAGATGGCTGAGGCCAGGCTTCTCTCTTTCATCTACTCACTAGCAGAGAAGGAAGCTTTTTTGGATAGTTGGAGTGCTTAAAATGCACCTTAAATACACAGTGGAATCTCAAGGTGGTTTACATAAGAAATGTATGTAGTTATGAGAATGTTATTGAAAGAAATAGATTTATTTATGTATGAATACTTTTTTTCTGTATTTCCAAACTCTTTTTATTTTCTAGAGATGTAGTGACTTGAAGTGATTGCTCATGATTTCCCACCCCACATTCTAAAGACTATTTACATCTTGATTGGCTCAGAACATAGAAGTCCTTCTGTGTTATCAGCTGGATCCAGAGTGAAATTTCAGAAAATCTGTCAATGGATGTTACAAGGTCAATATTTTGATAATCTTAAATTTCTGATTGTTGGTATGCTTTCTAAGTTCTAGCCCGATCTCAAACAATTGAAATCATCTGTATTTAAATACTTCAAGGAAGCAAGTCAAACCAATTTCAAATTTTTTTGTTTTGGGGTTGTTTTTGTTTTTGTTTTTGTTTTGGCTGGGTGTAAATTTTACATATACCATTTGAATTTTCAATAATACAGCTGATTTATATTTGCACTGTACTTGTCACATACAGCCCAGAATAAATACACTGAAAGTAATCTGATGCTGAAAATCTATACAAATAAACAGTATAGCAGGGTCAAACCACTTATGCCTGGAAAAGGGTAGATTACACACAGTTTTGAAACACCACATGACTAATTTTCTTTTTTAAATCATCTTATTTTATGCACATTCTTTAATCCCCATCACCTATTTCACTCATCCCCCAACCCACCTCCCCTCTGGTAACCATCAGTTTGTTCTCTATAGTTAAGAGTCTATTTCTGGGTTTGTCTCTCTTTTTTCCTTTGATAATTTGTTTTGTTTCTTAAATTCCACATATTAGTGAAATCATATGGTATTTATCTTTCTCTGACTGATGTATTTCACTTAGCACTATACTCTCTAGCTCTATCCATTTTGTGCAAATGGTTAGATTTCATTCTTTTTTACAACAGTTTTTAGCCATTCTGACAGGTGTGAGGTGATATTTCATTATAGTTTTTATTTATATTTCCCTGATGATGAGTGATGCTGAGCATCTTTTCATGTGTCTGTTGTCCAGCTGTATGTCTTCTTTGGAGAAAATATTCCAAAACATAAAGAAGAAGGAAAACTTCTAACTTCATTCTATGAGGCCAGTATTACCCTGGTACCAAAACCAGACAAAGATATCATAAAAAAGAGGCCAGAGCTAGAACAAACAATCTTAAAATTTGTATGAACCACAAAAGACCCCAAATAGCCAAAGCAATCTTGAAAAAGAGAAGCAAAGCTTGAGCCATCACAGTTCTGGACTTCAAGCTCTATTACAATGCTGCAATGATCAAAACAGAACAGGTACTGGCACAAAAACAGACATATGGATCAATGGAACAGAATAGAAAATCCAGAAATATACCCACACTTATACGGTCAATTGATCTTCGACAAAGAAGGAAAGACTATCCAATGGGAAAAATCTCTTCAACAACAGTTGAAGTTGTCCAGTTGGAAAACTGGACAACAACCTGCAAAAGAATGAAACTGGACCACTTTCTTACAAAATACACAAAAATAAATCCAATATGCATTAAAGGCCTAAATGTGAGACCTGAAACCATAAAAATCCTAGAGGAGAACACAGGCAGTAAATTCTTTGACATAGGCCATAACAACTTCTTTCTAGATATGTCTCCTGAGGCAAGGAAAACAAAAGCAAAAATAAACTATTGAGACTACATCAAAATAAAAAGCTTCTGCACGGTGAAGGAAACAATTAACAAAAACTCAAAGGCAACCTACGGAATGGGAGAAGATATTTGCAAATGACATACCCAATAAAGGGTTAGTATCCAAAATATAGGTATATAGGTATATACACATGTCAAAATGTTACTCTTCCCTTCAGATATTAACTAGCAAAGTGAGCAGCAACCCATACAAAAATTAAAATTTGGGCTAAAAATAGAAAAGTAGCCAAATTGCAACTGGTTACTTTTATCCATATCTTAATTAATAGGTAAAATGTTGAGACTAATGATGTCACACACACCAAGAGAAATTGAAAATTTTTATTACTCATATAATGAGGTTTCCTGGCAGACTCTCAACCATGTCCAAAAATAACACAAGAGAGAAGGTTGAGCTGATTATCTTTGGCTTTTATTGTGGCTAAAGGGTGAGGTTAGGGTAAAAGTTCCATAGGGCTTCTGTTTGTTTAATCTAGTTGAATTTGAATGTAAGTCATTATGGAATCCTACGTGGCCAGCAAGCCTGAGCCTGGTAAAAGAGGTAAAAATTCTACTGACTGCCTTCTTCAAGAGCCTAATATTGTGTATTTTAAGAAGAGAAATCAGTGATTTGGTTACTATCAATAATGTCTGTAAATCTGGGTGATAGGCAATGTCTGGATAAGTCCTTCATTATGGCTTTAACGTGTACATATCCATTTGTGGCCTTGATTTATATTTTTGCACATCTGTGAAGCAGGAAATTCTCACAGTTCTTTTCCTCAGAGGGAGCAATCTTGGATAAGGAATTGTTGCTGCCATTAGTTGGGCCAGATGGTCATATCATTGACAAGAGTGTGCATCTGTATGAAAGTGCATGTGGAGACAACTGTGCCCAGGACATCCTCTATTACAAAGATGACTACCTGAAGTTTGGCCAATTGTGCTGACCCTTGAGTCCCACCCTTTACCAGGGATGTTGATGGTAAGAAATGAAAATCGACAACTCTCCTTGGAGCTCCACATGTATGATGGTGGTACAGCCATCTGTAAAACAAACAAACTCCTTTTGCTGTTCATTCAGTTGATCTCAAGAGGCTCCCCATGTAGCCAAAGGATCCAGGAAATGGGTGACTTCCTCCAGCACTATGGCATTTGGCAAGGGACTAAGGATAGAAGGCCACCCTCTCTTGCAGGAGGCATATATCAGAGGGTCCAGACCTGGCCCTATCCTGTAGAATCCTTATTTTCATTTTAGCAAGGATTTAGAGGCCATGTCAGGCTTGTAGGGTACTGCTTCCATAACACAGGGTTAATAGGCAATTGGGTATGGAAGGTCAAAGACTCAGGGCCTGTAAAAATTTCTGTACCAAAAGACCCTAGTATGTGGCCAGCAGTTGTCACTCAAATGGCATATAGTGTGGGATTTAAGAGGGCAGTCTCTTGTATCAGAAGACACTATTAGGTAAACCATTATGGTATTTTGAGTGGCCTGAAGCTTGAGGCTGGTAAGGGAGGTGGACAATTTATGGCCATCAGAGGCAGTCCAGAGACCCCAGGAGGCAAGAAGGGAGGTTGTTAAGGCCTCTACAAAAGGAGTCTTGGTGGGCATTGATGGAAATGCCTTTTATACTACAATTTAAAGAGATTCTAGAGCTTTGCTATAGAGGGTCCTATTCAAAGGGGGCTGATTTGTCAAGTAACAGTATAAACTGGCCTAAACAAAACTTGAGGAATATATTGCCTCTAAAATCCAAAACAGCCTAAAAGATGTTCAGCTTATTTTAACATTATGGGTGCTGAGAGTGTCAGTAACTCTTTCTTGACAGTATGAGAGATGGAAAGGCCCTTGACTGATCAAATAATACCCCAAAATGTTACTGAAGTGGTGAAGTCTGTTACTAAGCATGGGGCAATGATCCATTCTTTTTTGTGTGCAAATTGGTGAATATTTGTATATTCTCAATGAGTGTCTCAAATAAATCTCAGAGAAGAATGTCATCAATGTAATATACCCATGTTCCTAGAGAAGGGTGGATGCAGGTAACAATTTGCTTGCAGGGATGGTGTGCAATGGCCAGGGCTATTAAAGCATCACATGAATAGATAGCTCCAGGTTAATACAGGGATACTGTGTCCCTTCAAAGGTGAAGGTAAACCACAACTAAAAGCCTTTTGAAATAGGCAGGGAACAAAATGTATTAGTCAAATCTATAAGACCAAAATATTTTCCAGTTACTAATTGCATGTAGTCTTTAATTTCAATGATATTGGTACAGAGGCCTTAATGGGTATGCCCATAGCATTCAGACTGTGGTAATCCACTATGAAAAGCTATTCATTCTTGCCAGGTTTGAGAGTAGGCCAAATGGGACAGTTAAATGTAGAAACAGCAGGAATAATCATCCTTTCTCTACATAGGTCTTCTATAATGGGTTTTAATCTTTAAAAGCCCTATTCTAATTTATATTGTGCCATATTAAGTATTTCAAGTAGGGGGAAAAGGTTATTTTGTCAGGGCAATTATAAGTACCAAAGATTTAATTTAATTTAATTTAATTTAATTTAATTTAATTTAATTTAATTATTACTTGCTAGGCCAGAGTGTCCATGCCCAATATCTCCATGCCCAGGAGATATTTTAGAACAAGGAGCTTTATAACCATGGGAAATTTACACAAGGCAATAGTTCTGATTGTTAAAGTGAAAAATACTTAACTTTCCTCTGTTTTATATTTGGCAAATCCCCTAAGAGTATAGGGTGTGCTTTATTTCAATTTAGTAAGATTCCCATGAATAGGGAACCTTTAAATTCAGTAGAACCCACAGGTATAACTATACTTTGAGCCCTAGTATTAGGTCCAGAAAAGTTTGCCATCTGGTGCATCTCAGGAGATGTTAATTTAGAACCTACATTATATGGGTACAAAACCTTTCTGGTGTTGTTTTCTGTTGTATAATCTTTTTAGTAATTTTGGATTTCTAATCAGGTCAAATTGTGGATGTCTTTTTTTGGTGGTAATTGACTATACTTTGAAGAGTTCTCTCTACTCTGTTTATATTTATAGGTTTCTTTCTCCAGAGCCTCAAATCTGTATTATTTGGGTTAGGGGCCTTGCTCATTACAATGGCTGCTCTGTAGGGTTTAAAGACCCCCTGACTTAAGTTAAGTTTGAATTAACACCTTGGCCAAGCCATGGGTATTCTGCCCTATCACCCTGAGAAACGGGATCTTCGTTGATGACAGAGGCATAAGCAGCAACAGCGGCACAGCATTACACAGGGTCCTAGTGAGCAATCTGTTTTAGGAATGTGGACCTCACATACCACACGGGGACTATTCTTCCTCCACACAAGCAACCACCCAAATAACCAGTACATTGAAGAGAGTATCAGTCTTTCTCCTGAGTTCTCTATAGAATGGCACCAACACCTGGCTGAGATACACAGTCATCATCACAGAATAAGAATCATTTCCCTGATCCTAGCATCAGCCACGGCTTATCCTGGAATCGAAATGCATGATTCAATCTGAGGTATACAGGTAGGTCTGGGCCAAGATGCACAATTCAGGGCCAAGTTAAGGAGGACTCCAAATCTATATCCTTTCCCCAAATGGAAGTTATCAAAGCTTCTGACTTAGGACAGTTAAATCTATAACAGAGACTCCACAGGACTCAGCAAATGCAACACTAGGCAATAGCTCAAAGTATAAGCTTGCCAGCATAGCTCAAAAAGCATGCTAGCCAGCAAGCAGCAGCTCAAAGTATGCACTCACCAGCTAGCAGCAGAGCAAATGAGCAAGCCAAAGCAAGAAAAGATACCCCAATGGTGGTGGTTAGGAACTGCTGTTGTCACACACCCTGTTGAGATAAGATGGATTTATCACTCAAAATCCAATCAAATGTGGACCAATGATGTCATGTGTATACCAAGAAGGTATGAAAAGATTTATTATTAACATAATGAGGGGTGCCTGGGTGGCTCAGTGGGTTAAGCACCTGCCTTTGGCTCAGGTCATGATCCCAGGGTCCTGGAATCGAGGCCCGCCTCGGGCTCCCTGCTCAGTGGGGAGTCTGCTTCTCCTCTCCCTCTGCCCCTTCCCACTGCTTATACTCTCTCTCTCATGCTCTCTCTCTCACAAATAAATAAAATATATATATAT
>NC_138370.1:104590395-104598067 GCF_054177405.1 Leptonychotes weddellii
AGTCAGCAGCCAAACATGATAACCAATTATCAAGGGAAAACTTTCTGCCTAGAATGTTTTCCTCCCAGAACTCTGCAAAGCTGCCTCCTTCTGGTCAGTCAGGTCTCAGTTTAATTATCATCTCTTCAAAAAAGGCTTCCCTGACACCCTATCAAACACTTCACCCTCAAGTGCCTACCTCAAAACCCGGTTTCACAGCACTTACCTCTATAAGAAATTATTGATTTATGTATGTTTAACTTGTTCAGTGCCTCCCCCACCTCTGCCCTCCCTCTCCACTAGAATGAATACTTCTTGTTATCAAGGATCTTATTCATCAAGCTCACCATAGATTACCAGTGCCTAGCAGAGGATTAGGCACAGAGTAGATGCAAAATAAAATATGTGTGGAATGAACGAAGACCAAAGGAGATAAAAATAAAACAGCTTCCAGAAAATTCTTTCAAATACTCTTTTATTGCAAAGGAAGACAAATCTTTAGAGATAGAAACATCTCTCCTGGAAAAATTCTTTTGAGGATTAGAATAATTTGGCTGCAGATGAGGATTAATATATGGGGAGATGACCATGGATCTCAAAATTCTGCTACATCCCCATTAAAGGAAAAATTAAAAGCAGGCTTGAAAAGTCACAGAAATGTTACTGGCTTATGCAGTCAAGAATTCATGTAGGAGATGGAGTAGTAGGGGGAACCTAAGCTTGCCTCATCCCTCAAACACAGCTAGATCATCATCCAACTATTTTGAACAACTAGGAATATGACCTGAGGATTAAGAAAACAATCTGCACAGTTGGAGGGAGACATTGTGGCAGATGTGAGGTTTGGAGCCATGAATTGGGGGAGAGGAAAGCAGTGGGACCAGGAAGGGGAGGGAACCCTTTCACAGAGCAAAGTCAGGGAGAGGGAGAGAGAGAGCAGAACAGAGTGAGCATAGCAGGTAGGTATTACACAATAAACCCCAGTGAGGAGCTCCCCTGGGTCCCCCAGAGAGAGGTCTCCCCTTCTCAGAGTATATTTGGAAGAGCGTATTTTGCCTCTCCAAGGACAAAAGGCCAGCCAGGAGCCAGTGAGTGGTGCTCAACAGCAGGGTCAGAGGTGTGTGCAGAGGGCAGAAAACCTCTTAACTTTTCGCTGTGAGCCACAATAGGCTTAAACCACCGTGTGCACACTGAGCAGCTGCTTTTCTGGGACAGAACTGAGCAGAGAGCAGAGACACAGGCAGACTGCAGATAACCTGGCTGCTGTTTTTCACTGTCTGCCGCAATAGGCTCAAGCCTCTGTGACTGCCTTTCTGGGACAGAATGGGGTAGGGGACTGAGTCACCCACAGATGGCAGATAACCTGGTTCCAGCTTTCCACTGAGCCTCACAATAAATTCTAGCCTCTGTGTGAACTGTGTGACTGCTTTTCTGGAACAGGACAGTGCTGGGTACACTGCAAGGTTCTCCTCTGGGGGAGGGGAATGGGCCAACAGGTGGGCCTTGCCAGGCCCTATAAACTTGGAGTTTTGAATCCCAGCCACCTGCCAGAGATAAAACACATGGCACTGGCCAAACCAACAAATGGCATAGGCACAGACAGGTTAAGGGCAGGAAACTGACAAAAGCCCAGGGCACAGGAGATCATTTGCCCTTCTAAGAGGGCCTCTTGAACATCGGTGGTCAGGAGTTCCCCTCCCTGGGGATGAAAGGATGAGGGGACGCCATATTCCTCCTCCACCACCTCTCCCTCCTCCCACCCACCAGCAGTCAGACATCAGAGAGAAACACAGCACCTCCAGTGGAGGCTGGAGTCCACTACACTAGATCCTGCCCCCCTGCACCTGTCAGGGGCATCTTTACAAAGGCAACTCTGTTTGTGAACCTGCCCAGCAGGCCTCTCCCTCAGAAGAGCAACAAAGGCCCCTGCATCTACCAAGTCTACTGATTAAAGAATACTCCAAAAAAGCATTAGCTTCTGGTGGAAATAGGATCAGGCTTGCTTCTTTTTTTTTTTTTCCTTGATTTTTAAAATTTTTAACTTCTTTATTTTTTTATTTCTTATTTTTCTTTTATTTTCTTCCTCTTTATCTTTTTTTTTTGTATCAGGCTTATAATCATTCATTTGTTGGTTTGTTTCCTTCTATTATTTTTCAAATCAGGCTTTTTTTCCCCCTTGTTTCCTTCCTTTTTTTTTTTTTTCTTCTTTCTTTCTTATTCTTTGGAATCAGGCTTATAGTTTTTTGTTTGTCTGTTTGCATTTTTGTTCCTTTAACTTTTCTCTTATATTGGATCAGGACTTTTTGTTGTTTTTCTCTTCTGAGCTTATCTTAACAAACAAACCAAAGCACACCTAGTTAAAGGTCCAAACACTCCCCACTACAAGGAAGGAGGAACTCTGTAGAGGAAGGACCAGGGGGAAAGAGCAGACAAAATGCAACAACACAGTGTACACAGCATACACCAGAAACACTTCCTGAAGTTTTTGTTGTGGTGGTTGTTGTTATTATTGTTGTTGTTGTTGTTTTTCTTTTTCTTTCTTCCTTTCTTTTCTGGACCAAATGATGAGACAGAGACATTTACTCCAAAAGAAAGAACAGGAGGTAGTACTCACAGGAAGGAACTTAACCAATACACTTATTAATAAGATGTCTGAACTAGAATTTAACACAAAGATTATAGAGATACTAGCTGGGCTTGAAAAAGCATAGAAGACACTACAGAATCCCTTACAATAGAGATAAAGGAACTAAAACCTAGTCAGGCCAAAATTAAAAATACTATTACCGAGATGAAGTCCCAAGTAGAGGCATAAAAACAAGGATGAATAATTCAGAAGAGCAAATCAGTGGTATAGAAGAAAAAATTATGCAAAATATGGAAGCTGAAAAGAGGGGAAAAGAAACCTGTTAGATCATGAAGGCAGACTTAGGGAACTCAGCAATTCTATAAAGCAAAATAACATCTGTTATTTCAGGAGTCCCAAAAAGATGAGGAGCAGGAAAAAGGGGCAGAGGGCTTATTTGAACAAATTATAGCTGAGAACTTCCCTAGTTCGGGGAACTAAACAGACATTCAAGTCCAAGAGGCACAGGGATTCTCCACCTCAAAATCAACAAAAATGGGTCAACACCTCAACATATTATAGTGAAGCTTGTATATTACAATGATAAAGAGAAAATTCTGAAAGCAGCTCTGGACAAGAGATCCTTAACCTACAAGGGTAGACACATAAGACCTGTCCACAGAGGCCTGGCAGGCCAGAAAGGACTGGCATGATATATTCAAGGTGCTAAATGGGAAAAATATGAAGCCAAGAATACTTGATCCAGCAAGGCTGTCATTCAAAATAGAAGGAGAGATAAAGAGTTTCCAAGACAAACAAAAACTAAAGGAATTTGTGAACACTAAACCAGCACTGCAAGAAATATTAAAGGGTGATCCTTTGAGCAGAGAAAGAGCCCAAAATTAACAAAGGCCAGAAAGAAACAGAGACAATCTAAAGGAACAGCGACTTTACAAGTAGCACAATGGCACTAAATTCATATCTTTCAATAATTACTCTGAATGTAAATGGACTAAATGCTCCAATCAAAAGACATAGGGTATCAGAATGGATTAAAAAAATAAGACCCATTGATTTGCTGCTTAAAAGAGACTCATTTTAGACCCCAAAACACCTCTAGATTGAAAGTAAGGGGGTAGAGAACAATTTATCATGCTAATGGACATCAGAAGAAAGTTGGAGTAGCCATCCTTATATCAGACAAACTAGATTTTAAACCAAGGACTGTAATAAAAGATGAAGAAGGACTCTGTATCATAATAAAGGGATCTATCCAACAGAAAGATCTAACAATTATAGATACTTATGTCCCTAACTTGGGAGGAGCAAAGTCTATAAACCAATTAATAACAAAATTAAGTCTGGAATGTGACGCCACCAGCTTTGGTTTTCTTTTTCAACATTCCTTTGGCTATTCGGGGTCTTTCTCGTTCCATACAAATTTTAGGATGGTTTGTTCCAACTCTGAGAAAAATGCTTATGGTATTTTAATAGGGATTGCATTGAATGTGTAGATTGCTTTGGGTAGCAGAGACATTTTAACAATATTTGTTCTTCCAATCCATGCATGGAACGTTTTTCCATTTCTTTGTGTCTTCCTCAATTTCTTTCATAAGTATTCTATAGTTTTCAGAGTACAGAATTTTTGCCACTTTGGTCCCAGGTATCTTATGGTTTTGAGTGCAATTGTGAATGAGATTGACTCCTTAATTTCTCTTTCTGCTGTCTCAAGGCTGGTGTATAGAAATGTAACTGATTTCTGTGCATTGATTTTATATCCTGCCACTTACTGAATTCCTGTATAAGTTCTAGCAATTTTGGGATGGAGTCTTTTGAGTTTTCCACATAGACTATTATATCCTCTGCAAAGAGTGAGAGTTTGACTTCTTCTTTGCCAATTCAGATGCCTTTTATTTCTTTTTGTTGTCTGAATGCTGAAGCTAGGACGTCTATACTATGTTGAAGAGCAGTGGTGATGGTGGACATCCCTGCCATGTTCCTGACCTTAGGTAAAAAGTCCTCAGTTTTTCCCCATTGAGAATGATATTCACTGTGGGTTTTTCACAGATGGTTTTTTTTTTTTTTTAATTTTATTTATTTATTTGTCAGAGGGAGAGATAGCGAGAGCAGGAACACAAGCAGGGGGAGTGGGAGAGGGAGAAGCAGGCTTCCCGCCGAGCAGGGAGCCTGATGTGGGACTCGATCCCAGGACTCTGGGATCATGACCTGAGCCGAAGGCAGACGCTTAATGACTGAGCCACCCAGGCGCCCTCACAGATGGTTTTTATGATATTGAGGTATGTACCTTTTATCCCTACACTGTGAAGAGTTTTGATCAAAAAAGGATGCTGTATTTTGTGAAATGCTCTTTCTGCATCTATTGAGAAGATTATATGGTTCTTGTCCTTTCTTTTATTTATGTAGTGTATCAAACTGGTTGATTTGTGGATGTTGAACCACCCTTGCAACCCAGGAATAAATCCTGCTTGGTCGTGGTGTGTAATCCTTTTAATGCAATGTTGGATCTTATTGGCTAGTATTTTGGCAGAATTTTTGCACCCATGTTTATCAGGGATATTGGTCTGTAATTCTCCTTTTTGGTGGGGTCTTTGGTTTTAGGATCAAGGTAATACTGGCCTCATAGAATGAGTTTGGAAGTTTTCCTTCCATTTCGATTTTTTGAACAGCTTCAGAAAGATGGGTATTAATTTTTTTTAAATGTTTGATAGAATTCCCCTGGGAAGCCATCTGGCCCTGGGCCCTTGTTTGTTGGGAGATTTTTGATGGCTGCTTCAATTTCCTTAGTGGTTATGGGTCTGTTTGGGTTTTCTATTTCTTCCTGGTTCAGTTTTGGTGGTTTATATGTCTCTAGGAATGCATCCATTTCTTTCAGATTGCCTAATTTGTTGGCATATAATTGCTTATAATAATTCTCTTCTACTTGTTTGTATTTCTTCGGTGCTGGTTGTGATGTCTCCTCTTTCATCCATGATTTTATTTATTTGTGTCCTTTCTATTTTCTTTTTGATAAGTCTGGCTAGGGGTTTATCAATCTTACTAATTCTTTCAAAGAACCAGCTCCTAGTTTCTTTGATCTGTTCTACTGTTCTTTTGGTTTCTATTTCACTGATTCCTCTCTAATCTTTATTTCTTTTCTCCTACCAGGTTAGGCTTTATTTGCTGTTCTGTGTAGAGTTAGACTGTGTACTTGAGAGCTTTCTTATTTCTTGAGAAAGGCTTGTATTGCTAAATACGTCCCTCTGAGGACCACCTTTGAAGCATCCCAAAGATTTTGAACTGTTGTGTTTTTCAATTTTATTTGTTTCCATGAATTTTTTAATTCTCCTTTAATTTCCTGGTTGACCCATTCATCTTATAGTAGGATGCTCTTTAGCATCCATGTATTTGAGTTCTTTCCAACTTTCCTCTTATGATTGAGTACCGGTTTCAAAGCTTTGTGCTCTGAAAATATGCAGGGAATGATCCCAATCTTTTAGTACCAGTTGAGACCTGATTTGTGACCCAATATGTGATCTATTCTGGAGGATGTTCCATGTGCACTCAAGAAGAATGTGTATTCTGTTACTTTAGGATGGAATGTTCTGAATATATCTGTGAAGTCCATCTGGTCCAGTGTGTCATTCAAAGTCCTTATTTCCTGTTAATCTTCTGCTTAGATGATCTGTCCATTATAGTGAGGGGGTTATTAAAGTCCCCAACTATTATTGTATTATTATCAATGTGTTTCTTTGATTTTGTTATCAATTGGCTTATATAATTGGCTGTTCCCATGTTAGGAGCATAATTATTTACAATTGTTGGATCTCCTTGTTGAATAGACCCTTTTAATTATGACACAGTGTCCTTCCTCATCTCTTATTACAGTCTTTGGTTTAAAAATCTAATTTGTTGGGGGAGATGGTGGAGGAGTAGGGGACCCTATTCCAACCGGTCCCTGGAATTGAGCTGGATATCTACCAGCTGAACACCCACGAAATCAGCCTGAGATGTAAGAAGATATGGATCTCTATAAACAGAATATCACAGGCGGTTGGTTTCAAGGTATGAAGCAGGGAGCCGTGATTCTGCGGGCAGATATTGGAGGATAAACAGGAGTGGAAGGGAGCCTGACCATGGGGATCCTACACTGCCGGTGAGCAATAGCCTCCTGCGCTGGGGATGGAGCACAGACTCGCAGTCCGGTAGCGGCAGGGAAAGGACTGTAGATGGAAATCGGAGCAGCGGGGTGGCGTGTGTGAACTGGGGCAGCTGGCGGTTTTATAAGCACAAAGGGCAGAGACGAGCTCCGACATGGAGGCGAGTACTGGGAGTACTGCTGAGGGGTGCACAACCCAGGACTGCAGTTTATAGCAGCATGGGCAGAAACGGAGATAGTGTGGCATGGACAGCTCACTGAAGAACAGACTGCGATCTCTGCTCTGAGGCAGAGGGTTGGAAATGGTCTCTTCTGCTCTGACTCTCGGAAGAGATGTGGAAAGCCACCAGGGAAAGCCGCCAAAGAAGAAAAGCCCCAAATAAACGGTTTTCACTGAGCCCATGCCCCACCATAGGGGGCAGGGCAACTCTGCCCAAACAGGGTTGCCTGAGTAACAGTGTGGCAGGCCCCTCCCCCAGAAGACAGGCTGGGAGAACAAGAGGCCAGCAACCCTAAGGTCCCTAGAAAACAGGTGCATCTTGCTTGGGTTGTGGTCAATAATTTGGACTCTATAGATTCCCTTAACTAGCCCTCAACAGAATGACTAGGAGGAGGAACCCCCAAAATAGGAAAGACTCAGAGACTATGACTTATGCCACAGATTTACAAATGGATTCAGATATAACCAAGATCTTGGAGATGAAATTCAGGCTAGCAATTGTGAAGACAATAGCTAGAACAGAGAAATTGATTAATGGCAACATAGAGTCTCTAAGGGCAGAAATAAAAGGTGAATTGGCAGAACTTAAAAATGCTATCAATGAGATCCAATCTAATCTAGGTAATCTAACAGCTAGGGTAAGTGAGGCAGAAGAATGAATTAGTGATCTGGAAGACAATTTAATAGATGAAAAGGGAAAAGAGGAGGCCAGGGAAAAACAACTCAGAATCCATGAAAATAGAATCAGAGA
>NC_138370.1:104598567-104613668 GCF_054177405.1 Leptonychotes weddellii
GAAAGAAAGAAAGAAAAAATGTTCAACATCATTAGCCATCAGGGAAATTCAAATCAAAACCACATTGAGATACCACCTTACACCCATTAGAATGGCAAAAATGGACAGGGAAAGAAACAACAAATGTTGGAGCGGTTGTGGAGAAAGGGGAACCTTCTTAACACTGTTGGTGGGAATGCAAGTTGGTACAGCCATTTTGGAAAACAGTGTGGAGGTGCCTCAAAAAATTAAATATAGAGCTACCCTATGACCCAGTAATTGCACTCCTGGGTATTTACCCCAAAGACACAGATGTAGTGAAAAGAAGAGCCATATGCACCCCAATGTTCATAGCAGCAATGTCCACAATAGCCGAACTGTGGAAAGAGCTGAGATGCCCTTCAAAAGATGAATGGATAAAGAAGACATGGCCTATATTTACAATGGAATATTACTCAGCCATCAGAAAGGATGAATACCCAACTTTTACATCAACATGGATGGGACTGGAGGAGATTATGCTAAGTGAAGTAAGTCAAACAGAGAAAGTCAATTATCATATGGTTTCACTTACTTGTGGAACATAAGGAATAGCATGGAGGACATTAGGAGAAGGAAGGGAAAAATGAAGGGGGGGAAATCGGAGGGAGAGATGAACCATGAGAGACTATGAACTCTTGAGAAACAAACTGAGGGTTTTAGAGAGGAGGGGTTGGTAGGATGGGTTAGCCCGGTGATGGGTATTAAGGGGGGTACATACTGCATGGAGCACTGGGTGTTATACGAAAACAATGAATTGTGAATCACCACATCAAACTAATGATGTATTGTATGGTGACTAACATATCGAGTCCCTCATCAGGCTCCCTGCTCAGCGGAGAGCCTGCTTCTCCCTCTCCTTCTTCTCCTCTCCCTGCTTGTGTTCACTCACTCTCTCTGTCAAATAAATAAAATCTTTAAAAAGAAACCTAATTTGTCTGATATAAGGAGTGCCACCCCAGCTTTCTTTTGATGTCCATTAGCATGATAAATTGTTCTCCACCCCCTCACTTTCAATCTGGAAGTGTCTTTGGGTCTAAAATGAGTCTCTGGCAGATAGGATATTGATGGGTCTTACTTTTTTATCCAATCTGATACCCTGTATCTTTTGATTGGGTCAGTTAGCCCATTTACATTCAGAGTAACTATTGAAAGATATGAATTTAGTACCATTGATTACCTGTAAAGTGACTGTTACTGTATATTTTCTCTGTTCCATTCTGGTCTGTGTTACTTTTGGGCTCTTTTGCTTAGAGAACCCCTTTTAATATTTCTTGTAGGGCTGGTTTGGTGATCACAAATTATTTTAGTTTCTGTTTGTCCTGGAAGCTTTTTATCTCTCCTTCTATTTTGAATGACATCCTAGCTGGATAAAGTAGTCTTGGCTGCATATTTTTCTCATTTAGCACCCTAAATATATCATGCCAGTCCTTTCTGGCCCGTTAGGTCTCTGTGGATACGTCTGCTGCCAATCTAATGTTTCTATCCTTGTAGTTTACAGACGTCTTGTTCCAAGCTGCTTTCAGAATTTTCTTTTTGTCTCTGTATTATATGTCAGGTGTTAACATTTTTATTGGTTTTAAGGAGGATTCTCTGTGCCTCCTGGATTTTGATGCCTGTTTCCTTCCCCAGATTAGGGAAATTCTCCACTATAATTTGCTTCAATATACCTTCTCCCCCACCTCTCTTCTTCTTCTGGGATCCCAATTATTCTCATGTTGTTTCACTTTATGGCATCACTCATCTCTCGAATTCTCCCCTCGTGATCCAGTACTTGTTTATCTCTTTTTCTCAGCTTCTTTATTCTCCATCTTTCATCTTCTATACCACTAATTCTCTCTTCTGTTTCATTTATCCTAGCAGTTAGAGCCTCCGTTTTTTATTGCATCTCATTAATAGCCTTTTTGATTTTGACTTACTTCGATTTTAGTTCTTTTATTTCTCCAGAGATAAATAGGGATTCTCTAGTGTCTTCTATGCTTTTTTCAAGCCCAGCTAATATCTTTATAATCGTTATTCTGTACTCTAGTTCCAACATCTTACTAATGTCCATATTGATTAGGACCCTGGCAGTCAGTACTGCCTCTTGTTCTCTTTTTTGAGGTGTTTTTCCATCTTGTCATTCTGTCCAGCAAAGAATAGATGAACAAGAGAACAAAATACTAAAATGGTAATAACAACCCCAGATAAATATACACTAAACATATCAGAAGAGACCTAAAACTGGGGAGAATTAAAAAAAGAGAGAGAGGGTATATAATCAGACAGGTGAGCAGAATAGAACAATACAATTCTGTGTGTGTTTTGGTCTATTTTTAAGAAAACTAGGTCCCAAAACTAAAGAAAGAAAACCTTAAATATGTACAAAAATAAAATTAAATAAAATGAAAGGATAGAATGTAAGTGTAAAATGGGATATTAAAAGACAAGAAAAAACAAAAGAGAAAGGAAAAAACCCAAAAGCAACAAAAAAAGTAAGGTATATAAACAGACAGGTGAAAAGAACAGAGAAATACACTATCTCCTGAGTGTATATTGGTCAGTTTGTTAGATGAAACTACACCTCGAAATTGTAAAGAAGGAAAAACTTATATATACAGAAATAAAATGAAATACAGTGAAAGATAGAATGTAACTGTAAAGATGAAAATTTAAAAAGACTTTAACAAAATAAAACAAACAAAAAAACAGAGAGAAAGAGAGAATATGATCAGACGGATGAATAGTACAGATTTTCTAGATTTTCTACATTAGATTTTGGGTGTATTTTGGTCTGTTAGAAAAAACTGTATCCCAAAATTTCAAAGAAAGAAAAACATATATATACAAAAATAAGATTAAATACTAAAAATAAAATTAAATACAAAGATAGATCATAACTGTAAAAATGAAAATTAAAAAAAGATTTTAAAAAGGGGTTGATAAAATAAGAAATTGGTTGAAAAAGAAGAAAAAAAATTTATAAAGAAAAAGTATATAAAGGAAATTTAAAAAATTAAAGTTGAAAGACTAAAGAATCATGGTGAGAAAGCCTGGCCTGTGACAGTGTTTCTATCTCAGGCATGTGACCCCGTTTCTAGTCTCCAAATCCTGCACATTCCTGTGGCATGCTCCTGCACAGCTCCTCCCCAGGGGAGGAAGGGGCATCTCACCAGTTCTGCCACTTATTGGGCCCCTGTGGGGAAAACAATGGCCTAACTGTGCCACGGTTGCGGTTTATGGTAACCCCAAGCTGAGAGCCCACTCCTGGGCTCACTCTTTGCAGCCGGCTTCCCCACTCCAATGCCTGGGCTCTGCCACACTCAGGCACCCCTGGGCTTCCTGTGACCCCAAGGATCGATCCTGAGACCACACTGTCCCAGTTGGGCTTCTGTCCCTGCTTAGCAGCCTAAGTGACCTCCCTCACTGGAGTGTACTTCTGAAAGTTCCGTTTTTTGCACTCTGCTGCTATATCACTTGCCCATAGCTGGCTGATGGAGGTCCCCCCCTCCACGGTGTATCTTCCCATATATCACCTCGGATTCACTCCTTTGCACCTCTTACCTTGCAGAAAATGGTCGCTTTTCTCTGTAGAGTTGCAGCTATTCTTTTCTTCTATCTCCAGTTGAGTTAGCAGGTGTTCAGAATGATTTGATAGCTATCTAGCTGAATTCTTGGGTCGAAATTAGGGTCTCCTACTCCTCCTCCATCTTGGACTCTCCCCAGTTTTTTTGTTTCTTAAATTCCACATATGAGTGAAATCAAACGGTATTTGTCTTTCTGACTGAATTATTTCACTTAGCATTATACTCTCTAGCTCAATCCACGTTGCTACAAATAGCAAGATTTCATTATTTTTAATGGCTGAATAATATTCCATTTTATGTATATATACCACACCTTCTTTATCCATTCATTTATTGATGGACACTTGGGCTGATTCCATACTTTGGCTATTGTAAATAATGCTGCAGTAAACATAGGGGTGCATGTATCCCTTTAGTGTTTTTGTATTTTCCCAACAACAGCACACAAGGGTTACTTTTCCTCCATAACTTCACCAACACTTGTTTCTTGTGTTTTTGATTGTAGCCTTTCTTACAGGTGTGAGGTGACATCTCACTGCAGTTTTGATTTGCATTTCCCTGATGATGATTGATGTTGAGCATCTTTTCATGTGTCTGTTGGCCATCTGTATAGTTTTCAAAGTACAGATCTTTCACCTCCTTGGTTAAGTTTATTCCTAGGTATTTTATTCTTTTGGTGGAATTCTAAATGGGATTGTTTTCTTAATTTCATTTTCTTCTACTTCATTATTACTATACAGAAATGTAACAGATTTTTTTATATTGATTGTGTAATCTGTGCCTTTACTGAATTCATTTATTTGTTCTAGTAGTTTTTGGTGGAGTCTTTCGGGTTTTCTATGATACTTCATTGTATTTACAAATAGTAAAAGTTTTACTTCTTCCTTACCAATTTGGATGCTTTTTTTTTTCTTGTCTGACTGCTATGGCTAAAACTTCCAGTATTATGTTGAGTAAAAGTGGTGAAAATGGACATCCTTGTTTTGTTCCTCATCTCTGAGGAAAGGTTCTGTTTTTCACCACTGAGTATGATGTTACCTGTGGGTTTTTCATAGATGGCCTTTATTATGTTGTGCTCCTTCCTATCCTTTGTTGAGGGTTTTCATCATGAATGGATGCTGTACTTTGTTAATGTTTTTTCTGCATTTATTGAAATGATCATATGGTTTTTATCCTTTCTCTTGTTGTTGTGATGTATCATGTCAATCGATTTGCCAATACAAGACCATCCTTGCATACCAGGAATAAGTCCCACTTGATCATGGTGTATGGTTTTTTTAATGTATTGTTGGATTCAGTTTGCTAATATTTTGTTGAGGACTTTTGCATCTATATTCATGAGAGATATTGGCCTGTAGTTCTGTATTTTTTGTACTGTCTATCTGGCTTTCGTATCAGGTAATGCTGGCTTCATAGAATGAATTGGAAGTTTTCCTTCCTCTTCTGTTTTTTGGAATGGCTTGAAAAGAATAGGCATTAACTCTTCTTTAAATGTTTGGTAGAATTCATCTGTAACACCACCTGGTGCTGGAGTTCACTGGACACTTTTTGATTACTGATTCAATTTCATTGCTAGTAATTGGTCTGTTCAAATTTTCTATTTCTTCATGATTCAGTTTTGGCAGGTTATATGTTTCTAGGAATATATCCATTTCTTCTAGGCTGTCTGATTTGTTGGCATGGAATTTTTCACAATATTCCCCTATATCATTTCTATTTCTGTTGTGTTGGCTGTTATTGCTCCTCTTTCATTTCTGGTTTTGTTTACTTGAGTCCATTTTTTTTCTAAGATTTTATTTATTTATTTGACAGAGACAGACACAGAGAGAGAGGGAACACAAGCAGGGGGAGTGGGAGAAGGAGAAGCAGGCTTCCCACGGAGCAGGGAGCCCAATGCAGGGCTCGATCCCAGGACCCTAAGATCATGACCTGAGCTGAAGGCAGACACTTAACGACTGAGCCACCCAGGCACCCCACTTGAGTCCTTTTTTTTTTTTTGAGTCTAGCTAATGATTTATCAATTTTGTTGATCCCTTCAAAGTACCAGCTCCTGGTTTCACCGATCTGTTCTACTGGGTTTTTTAAGTTTCTATTTCATTTATTTCTGCTGTAATCTTTATTATTTACTTCCTTTTCTAGTTCTGGGTTTTCTTTATTCTCTTTCTAGCTCCTTCAGGTGTAAAGTTAGGTTGTTTAATTTTCCTGCTTCTTGAGGTAGCCTTGCATTGCTATACACTTCCCTCTTAGAACAGTTTTTGCTGCCTCCCAAAGATTTGAACCACTGTGTTTCATTTTCATTTGTCTCCATGTATTTTTTTATTTCCTCTTTGAGTGCTTTGTTGACCTATTCATTGTTCAGTAGCATATTATTTAACCTTCATATATTTGTACTCTTTCCAGATTTTTTCTCTTGGTTGATTTCTAGTTTCATTGCATTATGGACAGAAAAGATGTATGATGTGCTATCAATCTTTTTGAATTTGTTGAGCCTTGTTTTATGGCCTAACATGTGATCTATTCTGGAGAATACATGAGCACTTGAAAAGGATGTGTATTCCACTGTTTCTGGATGGAATGTTCTGAATATATGTGGTGGATCCATTTGGTCCAGTGCAGCATTCAAAGCCACTCTTTCCTTGTTGATATTCTGTTCAGGTGATCTATCCACTGATCTAAGTGGGGTGTTTAAATCCTCTCTATTATTATTTTACTATAAATTTCTTCCTTTATTAATAATATTTGCTTTATGTATTTGGGTACACCAATGTTGGGTGCATAAATATTTATAATTGTTACATCTTCTTCTTGGATTGTTCCCTTTATTGGGATTGGATTATATAGTATCCTTCTTTGTCTCTTGTTGCAGTGTTTGTTTTAAAGTCTATTTTGTATGATATAAGTATTGCTTCCCTGGCTTTCTTTTCACTTCAGTTTGCATGATAAATGTTTTTCCATCCCTCACTTTCAATCTGCATGTGTCCTCAGGTCCAAAATGAGTCTCTTGTAGGTGGCATATAAATGGGTCTTGCTTTTTTATCCATCCTTCACCCATATCCATTATTGATAGGTATGGACTTATTGCCATTTTGTTACTTGTTTTATATTGTTGTTTTTGTAGTTCTTCTCTGTCCTTTCTACTCTTGGTCTCCTTGCCAGTGGTTTTATGGCTTTCTTTAGTGATATGCTTAGATTCCTTTTTATTTTTTTGCGTATCTATTGCCAGTTTTTTATTTGTAGTTAACATTAGGTTTATATACAATATCCTATGCATATAGTAATCTATTTTAAGTTGATGGTCAGTTAAGCTTGAACCCATTCTGAAAGCACTAAATTTTACTGCCCACCCTATGTTTTAGATATATGATGTCATATGTTACATCTTTTCATTTTGTGAATCCCTTGACTGATTTCGAGGGATTTTACAGCCTTTGTGCTTTTACCTTCCATACTGCTTTTATAAGTAATTAATATACTACTTCTGTTATGTTTATATATACCTGTAAAATTTTTTTCCTTTCCTACTTTTCTTACCCCTGGTTATGGTCTTTCCTTCTGACTCAAAGAGTCTCCCTTTCTAATATTACTTGCAAGGCTGGTTTAGAGGTGATGAATTCCTTTAACTTTTGTTTGTCTGGGAAACTCTTTATCTCTCCTTCTATTCTGATTGATAGCCTTGCTGGATAGAGTATTCCAGGTTGCAGGTTTTTTCCCCCCCTTTCAGCACTATGAATATATCATGCTACTCCCTTCTGGCCTGCAAAGCTTCTGCTGAAAAATCTGCAGATAGCATTATGGACTTTCTCTTGTATATAACTCTTCTCTCTTGCTGCTTTTAAAATTCTTTCGTTATCACTACTTTTTGCCACTTTAATTACAATGTGTCTTGGTGTGGACCTCTTTGGGTTGATATTGTCAGGGGATCTCTATGCCTACTGAATCTGGATATCTGTTTCCTTCCCCAGATTTGGGGAGTTTTCAGCTATTACTTCTTCAAATATATTTTCTGCCCCTTTTTCTCTCTTCTCCTAGGATCCCTATAATGCAAATGTTATTACACTTAATGGTGTCACTGAATTACCTTAACCTATTCTCATTGTTTTTATTCTTTTTTTCTTTTTCCTGTTCAACTTGATTGCTTTCCATTACTCCGTTTTTCAGCTCACTGATCCTTTATTCTGCTTCCTCTAGTCTATTATTCCCTCTAGTGTATTTTTACTTTCAGTTATTGAGTTCTTCATCCCTGATTGGCCCTTTTTAAATTTTTCTTTATTTTCTATCTCTTTGTTAAGGGTTTCACAGAGATCCTCTACCCTTTTCTCAAGTCCAGTGAGTATCTTTATGACCATTACTTCAAATTCTGTGTCAGGCATATTACTTATCTCTATTTCACTTAGCTCTCTTATGATTTTGTCCTGTTCTTTCATTTAGGACATACTCTTCTGTCTCCTCATTTTGTCTAATTCTCTGTATGCTTCTAAGTTAGAAAAGCCAGCTATGTCTCCTGCTCTTGAAAGTAGTGGCCTTATGAAGAAGAGGTCTTAGAGTACTCTGCAGTGTAATGTTCCCTATTAACCAGAACCTGACACTTCAGGGATGTCTCTGTGTGTTGTGTGCACCTTACTGTTGTGGTTGAGATGTTTTCTTTCAGTCCAGTCATTTGAATGGCTCTCATTGCCTATTGTGTGCAGGATTTTGGTCCCTGTGGTTGTTAAGGTGTTAGTCTGGGGCCACCTGGGCCTGAGTTGGGTCAGGCCAGATGTTTGCCAGAACTGTGGTCACACCAAACTGTAGGGCACTCTCCTTGAGTTGTCCCCTGACTTTCATTGGCGGTCTGGGCTTGCAGTCAGACCAGATGTCTGCTCCCAGACCACTATTGCGGCTGCAGTCAAACTGCTGTATTTGGTTATTTCCCCCTCTCCCCAGGGCAGGAATCACTTTGGAGTAGTGTTCACCCCTGCAGGGGCTGCTTGCACACTGCCACACTTAGGTGATGCGTTGGACAGACTCCGGTTGAATGGGGTAGGTTGGATGGAGTGGATCCACAGAATAGGGGTGCCAGGTGCACAGTGTTAACAAGCTAGGTGGAGAGTGTTTGCACTGGTTCTCGCAGGTGTCTGCATATATAGGCTGGGGGGGGGGGTAGGGTGAGAAATGGTGCCTGCCACCTTTTGTTCTTGGAAAAGTCTCCTAAAGATCCCTGCCCCTCCTGGGCATAAACTGAGATTAGTAAATAAATTTTCCCATATACCCCAGGTATTTTTCATATTTCTGCTTCTATGCTGTATCCCAACAGGATTAAGTGTTATGCTGCATCTTTAAGGGCAGGGACTCAGTTTCCTATCACCCTCTGGCTCTTCCAAAGCCAAGCAAGCTGATTTTTAAAGTTCCTAGTGTTAACCCCCACTGACAGTAAAAACTCACAAAGTTAAGCACCCCTGGTTTTCAAAGCCAAATGTTATGGGGATTCTTCTTCCAAGTGCAGGTCCCCCCTACCTGGGGTGCTGGGTGGAGTCTGCTCCTCTCCCTTCTCCATGCTTATGGTGTCCCTCCCTTTTGTGGTTTATCTCACTGGTTTGTTTCCTGACCATGTCTCCACCCTTTCTACCACTTTCAACTAGCTATGGAGACTCTTCTGCTAGTCCTCAGGTGTTTTCTGGGTGATATACACTAATGTGGGTATTATCCAGGTGCATCTGTAGGTCAAGGTGAGCTTAGGGTCCTCCACCATCTTCCCCAGAAACTCACAGAGCCGTTCTTGGCAAAGAACTAGAAAATACTTCAGTGGTGTTTGTGATGTTACAGAGGCCTTGGGAAAATTATAAAGACAGAGACAAACTAAGTGTTTTGGTCCTTTTTCTGAAATAGCTATACTAATGGACATAATCATAACATGTCAAATGTATAGCCCAGGCTTTAAAGAATATATTCTACCCCTAGCCCAGGAAATACTGCACTTTTCCTTAATCACCATTCAGATTCTGTCTTCTGGGTTCTGTGGTTCTAATATGCACATCCTGAAAAGTGAAAAGATAATAGCTTTTCCTGTGATTTTGGGCCATAGGGGAGATGGAGTCATACAGAGTACTGGAGAAGTGTAACCAATGTGAAACCAGGTAGGCAACTGGGCAAGATATGGTGTCAACCCAGTAAGTTCTCCCTTCCTAACACTCCCTGACATTTCCCTCAAACCACGATAAAAAGAGCCAAACTCATCACATATTGACTAAAAATTTAAATGCATTCACACACTAGATATAAAAAATAAGCAGACTAATATTCAGGATCTTCTCATTTTGTATTTGACTAAAAGGGCCCATGGAAAAGAATTTTTCTCCAATCATTTCCATAGAGATTATGTCTAGTTTAATTGTCCCAAATTGAACTAACAATTACAAATATTTACAACATACTAAAAGTATGTATGATTAACAGCTTTTTTTCTATACCCACACACACCACACACTCACACCCATACATACACATGATAATTCTTTAAGTTGCCTAAAGCATCATCTATAATAAAGTTTCCTCCAGAATTTGTAGTTACTTCTGCATTGGATACAATTAATATTTCAAACACTTTTCAAGCTGCTTTACAATATCACATATTATTCTAACAATAAACATATGTCATAGATATTCCCATTTTGTGTATGAGAAAAATAGAAGCTTCAGCAAATTAATTACATTAGTCACTTGATTTAGCTACTTAATGGCATGGCTAGTATTAAAATACAGGCTGCCTTTTCTCAAATTCTGGGCTCTTTATAATACCTCATAATGAGTATTAATTCTAGCATTAACACTAGAGTATTCATTCTTTCAACAACTATTTATTAAGCACATACTAGAAGCAATGCTCTACTAGACTCCTGGGATAGAACACTAACCCAAACAGACAAGCCTCATACCACAGATACTGGTGTCATTCTGAGACTTAGCTAGCTCTTTATTACATTTGAACCTCAGTATTATTAGAGACAAATCTTCAATTTTTATTTTGTATTCTGAAGGTCCATTTGCATTAACATTGATTTGTTTCCATTCCAAAGTGAAATGATAATTAACTTCAAAAAATAATTACTATCATTACAAGAAAATGGTAACATTTATTATAAATAATTTCCTATCGGGTGCCTGGGTGGCTCAGTCGTTGAGCGTCTACCTTCAGCTCAGGTCATGATCCCAGGGTCCTGGGATCGAGTCCCACATCGGGCTCCCGACTCAGCAGGAAGCCTGCTTCTCCCTCTCCCACTCCCCCCTGCTTGTGTTCCCTCTCTCGCTGTCTCTCTCTCTGTGTCAAATAAATAAAATCTTAAAAAATAATAATAATTTCCTATAAATAAATACAGTGTTTATGGCATTCAATGCCTCCCCCAACCCAGTAATCACTTTCTTGTTCTTCTTTTCTTAGAAGATAAAGTCTTAATGTTCCTTCTTCCGGAGTACAGAGAATGAGGCTCCAGGTTGCTCCATAAGGGCAATTTATGCTTGAAGAAAAAGTTAGTTCTGATTTCTCTGACCTCTTTTCACCCAATTTGCTTTCATTGGTACAGGTATTGACCAGGAGATAAAATCTTTTATTTCTCTGCTTATCACTTTACATATCTGTGAAACAGTAGTTTTTCTCCCACTGGATTAATGTTAGATGGAACCAGCAGATTTACTTGCAGAGGAAGGAAGATTTATCATCTTTATGGTACTAGCACATTCACTGAATATACAGTCATGCGTGAAATTGCAGTGGGGAAAACTGATGCTACTGTTCTCATGGATAAAGGCTGTATCATAAGCAGTGAGGTGCCTAAAGGCTTTGGAGCTATGTTTAACACTGCAAAGGTTCAAATGTACTTTTGTGTTGTTTTTCAGTGACTCCAACTACATTCTGGGAGCAATACTGTCAGAGTGCTTCTTAACTAATAGAGGTTTATCTTCTGAATTTGAAAGTCACCCTTAGTCCCACCTGCACTATCTTTGGACTTAAGAGGAATTGGCTCAGCCATTGTCATCCATGCAAGGGTGGACATCAATGAGGGGAAATTTCCCTGGGAAAGACCATTAGGGGTCACTGATTGTCTCAACCCTTAGAACCTCAAGAAGCCCATCCAGCAGGTGGTGGTGGAAATGACAGGCTTTGGTGTATACTTTGCCTCTGAGGCCACTGGAATCACTGGTACTATGGTACGTGGTCTTAGGGCTCAGTATGAGGAAGCTGCCTGTCAATATAGGAGTATACATTAAATTAACTTTATGAAGACATGAAATTACTATAGTTTTTAACTAGTATTTTTGAACACATATTATGTGCCTTGCATGGTGTCAAGATATTTACATACTCTATCCCATTTAGTCTTAACATCATTTTACAAGTTAAATACTAACATCCTCATTTTATTTATTTATTTTTAAGATTTTATTTATTTATTTGACAGAGAAGAGACACAGAGAGAGAGGGAACACAAGCAGGAGGGATGGGAGTGGGAGAAGCAGGCTTCCCGCAGAGCAGGGAGCCCAATGCGGGGCTCGATCCCAGAACCCTGGGATCATGACCTGAGGTGAAATCAAGAGTCGGACGCTCAACCAAGTGAGCCACCCAGGCATCCCTAATGTGTTCATGTTTACATGTTGAGTGTGAGGTATCTATAGGACATTCAAATAGGAGATGAATAAGTAAGTCTAAAGCTTAGGGACAAGTTTATCCATAGATACAGATTGTGACAGTCATCTCCAAAAAGGTAGTGGTTGCATCTATAAAAAGAAAGGTAAGACAACATAGGAAGAGGATTTATAGTAAGTACAGGGGTGGACTGAAATGAGAACCCCTAAATACTACCTTGCCACCAACAACTTTTCTAACCTTAGCCTGCCAGTGACCACCACCATTTGATGAATTACCACAAAATAGTCTCTATCCCCTGCTCCATAACTTAGCCCTCTACCCTAAAACTGATTATCTCCCATACCTAGGATCACATACAACTTCCTCAATGCAAATGCCATCCTCATGCTGAAAGAGCCACTGGACAACTGCATTCATGATAATATCAAAAATATGACCTCTACCCCCTTGTTGTATAGCATTATATAATTATAGTTAGTATTGTAAAAATAACTTGAATACAGAAACTGATAGCACAAGAAAAGTTGAACTGGTATTTAGAAGCTACATACAGCATATATTTAAGCAATGATTTTTTTTTTTTTTGCCTTGAGTGTAGAACTGAACTAAACCTTCTAATAATCATTAATATAGGAATTTTCCATCTCCTCAGCCTAAGGAGTTTCCCTTTCTACCCCCATATTCTATTTCCCAGGTTTTTAGGTGCAGAGCAGCCATACTCTGGAAGCCTGGTGTACAATTTTCCATCGAGGAGATAGAAGTGGCCCCACCAAAGGCAAAGGAAGTTCGCATAAAGATAAAAAAAAAAATTCATATTTCCAGACAAAAAATCAAAGCTGTTCACTGTACGTTATACATACTTTTCACAATGCTCAATTCAGAAAGAAAATTACATACTCTACTATTTCTTTTTCATTTCCATCAGTCTTTTAATCCAGCCAGACAAAAGATTAGGGAGATATAGCATAGGCTATATGCCCAAAGGATACTTATTTACAACTGTAATACTAATTACTAATTAAAAGAAATTTCTACCGGGGCGCCTGGGTGGCTCAGTCATTAAGCGTCTGCCTTCGGCTCAGGTCATGATCCCAGGGTCCTGGGATCGAGCCCCGCATCGGGCTCCCTGCTCCACAGGAAGCCTGCTTCTCCCTCTCCCACTCCCCCTGCTTGTGTTCCCTCTCTCGCTGTGTCTCTCTCTGGCAAATAAATAAATAAAATCTTAAAAAAATAAATAAATAAATAAAAGAAGTTTCTACCCATAAACAATATTTTATGACTAATACAACTATAAAGCCCCCCTGTGAAATAAATTAAGGCTTCAATTATAATAGGAGACATCCCTTGCTTTTCTGTGCTCCAATTCTTTCATTTCTATAATTGGTCTTTCTTCTCCACACTCCTATCCACAAGCTTCAGTGAAGGACGAGACCTCTGATGTACACTACGGTTTTACAGCTGTCTTTTCTGAACCCATGTAAGTCTTAAATCATCATTTTGATTCTGAAATTAGCTAATGAAAACCACTGAATTGCTTTAAACAAATTATTATTGGTCCCTGTCTACAATTAAAGTTAAGAAATAAATGCATTAATATTAATGCAGTGTATCAAACTCATAAAGTTTTAAAAGATTAACAATTCCTCTCTTCCCCTATGATGCTCTGCCCTGTTTCTTAAATTCCACATATCAGTGAGATCATATAATAATTGTCTCTCTGATTGACTTATTTCACTTAGCGTAACACCCTCTAGTTCCATCCATGTCATTGCAAATGGCAAGATTTCATTTTCTGATGGCTGTGTAATATTCCATTGTGTATATATATACCACATCTTCTTTATCCATACATCTGTCAATGGACATCCAGGCTCTTTCCATAGTTTGGCTATTGTGGACATTGCTGCTATAAACATTGGGGTGCATGTGCCCCTTCAGATCACTACATTTCTATCTTTGGGGTAAATACCCAGTAGTGCAATTGCTGGGTCATAGGGTAGCTCTATTTTCAACTTCTTGAGGAACCTCCATTCCATTTTCCAGAGTGGCTGCACCAGCCTGCATTCCCACCAATAGTGTAAGAGAGTTCCCCTTTTTCCACATCCTCGCCAACATCTGTCGTTTCCTGGCTTGTTCATTTTAGCCATTCTGACTGGTGCGAGGTAGTATCTCATTGTGGTTTTGATTTTTATTTCCCTGATTTTGATTTGGAGGGGAGGGAGAGTGGGAGGATGGGGTAACTGGGTGATGGACATTGGGAAGGATATGTGTTGTAATGAGCACTGGGTATTATATAAGATTGATGAATCACAGACCTGTACCCCTGAAACAAATAATACATTATGTTAATTAACTGAATTTAAATTAAAAAAATAAAAAGGATTAACAGTTCTAAAACACCTTTATTTAAGACAGAGAAAACCATGTTACTCTTTGCCTTCCATACAGATTGTGGCCACGGGTCTCTGTGGTTCAGAGATGAAAACGTTGGAGAATAAAACCTATCACTACCATTATCCTATCATTATGGGCCATGAAGCAGCTGGAATAGTTGAGAGTGTGGGAGAAGGAGTGAGCACAGTGAAAACAGGTATGAATTAGCACCTGGAGCTAGGAAATTGCAGCAACTTGGAATCCACATCAGGAAGATGTGGTGTGTGTGTGTGTATTCACACACACACACACACACACACACACACACACACTGGAATATTATGCAGCCATCAAAAAGAATGAAATCTTGCCATTTGCAAAGATGTAGATGGAACTGGAGGGTATTGTGCTGAGTGAAATAAGTCAATCAGAGAAAGACATGTATCATATGCCTCACTGATATGACGAATTATTAATCTCATGAAAAAAACTGAGAGTTGCGGGAGTGGTGGGGGGCGGGAGGG
>NC_138370.1:104614168-104657785 GCF_054177405.1 Leptonychotes weddellii
TGAATCACAGACCTGTACCTCTGAAGCAAATAATACATTATATGTTAAAAAAAAAAAGATAGCAGGAAGGGAAAAATGAAGGGGGACGGGAATCAGAGGAGAAGACGAACCATGAGAGACTATGGACTCTGAGAAACAAACTGAGGGTTCTAGAGGGGAGGAGGGTGGGGGGATGGGTTAGCCCAGTGATGCGTATTAAAGAGGGCACATATTGAATGGAGCACTGGGTGTTATACGCAAACAATGAATCATGGAACACTACCTCAAAAACTAATGATGTAATGTATGGTGATTAACATAATATAATAAAAATTTTAGAAAAGTAAAAGAAAAGAAAAGAAAACATTCTTTCAAAAAAAAAAAAAAAGCTTGCCTAGGGCTGGATGAACTGCTTTTCAGGGCCTCATTCAGATGGTTGGCAAAAGAGCACTGGCTCCTTACGAGGTCTCTCATTCTACCACCTTGACCTATTCGTATTGCTGTGTCCTCACAAGATAGAAGCTGACCTCTCCCAGAGCCAGTGATCCAGAGAGAGTGACAGAAGTCACAGTGTCTTTTATGACCTAGGCTTGGAAGTCACATACCATCATCTCTACAATATTCTGTTAATTACACAGATTGGTCCTACTCAGCACTGCAGGCCAATTTGAAGTCTGGTTTACGAGATGGCTCCACCTCCCTACTAGTGCAATTGAGGGTAGCCCTGGATTTAGTTTAGCATTTGTAAAAAGTGTCCTAGTTGGATACAATAAGGATTGTTGAGTTTAACTGAGACAGATTCTGCAGAATGGCAAAAATAAGTAAGAAGATGGGGATCAGGGAAACAGTGCAATCTATGAAAATAGCCATCAACTCAACAAATGTACTGACTTTCCCAGGTTCAGGAATGCCAAAACCAGTTTCACTCTATTTATTGCCGTCTACGACACTAAACGTAGCTCAAGCTCAAGTTCAAATAAGCATTATTGAGCATGCTGAAAGCATACAAACTTAAACAGTCAAAGGTCCTTACCTTTGTCCTTTGCTATGCTTCAGTCAGGATTCAGTCAAGAGACAGAAACCATACCAGTTCATATAAGAAATTGTTAGGTAGCAATAGAGTTGGTTTATGAGGTGATTAAAAAGGCAAGAAAAGACTACCATGTAATAAAGGTAGCAATCCCAATAAACTGCTACACTCCTTAGGGTTGGGAGAACAAAAGGACAATGTTGAAATTATTAAAACAGAAGGTTGAGAGAGGGGCCCCACCGACCTGAGACTCAGACCTCGAGGAGGGGGCTCTGGCTAGCTGGGGTCTCTGAAGATGCATCATGGGCAACTTTTGCAAGGGCTGGAAAAACTTCTAACTGGATTTAGCTGCTGCTATGAGAGGATACTGCTGCTACTGGGTGAAGAAATGATGCTGGGGTGATACTGACAGGAAATGTAAGCATCAAAGAATAAATCAGGAAACTCACTGTGCACAAACAAGAAAGAGCAAGTCCTTCTTCCTTCTCTACTTCCCCAGTCTCCTCTCCTCCACAACCCCAGTGCCCCCTTGTTGGCAGAGTATAGAGTCAGCCAGCAAAGCAGAACAGTGGTTTATAAGAGTCCCAGCATCACAGAGCCAAGTGTACAAGGGGGGTTGGAGTTGAGAGAAAAGAGTTTAGTAACTTGGACACTGGGGGAACAAAGAGTAACAAGACAGATGCCAACAATGCTGTCCACCATGTGTTATGCACTTGTAATCTTTGTGCATTTTTGTGTGTATCCAGAGATATTCTAGTCACATCCCTTTGGGTTTGTAAATAGGAAGCTATGTTCTATCAGATAAGGTTATGTCCAAGTATATATAAAGAACTTATACAAATTAATACCAAAAAACAAATAATCCAATTAAAAGTGGCATAAGACCTGAACAGACACATGAAAATATACTCAACATCACTGTCATCAGAGAAATACAAATCAAAACTATAGTGAGATATCACCTCACACCTATCAGAATGGCTAAAATCAAAAACACAAGAAACAACAGGTGTTGGTGAGGATTTGGAGAAAAAGGAACCGTCTCATGCAATGTTGATGGGAATGCAAACTGGTGCAGCCATGTGGAAAACAGTAGGGAGGCTCCTCAAAAAGTTAAAAACAGAACTACCCTATGGTCCAGTAATCACACTACTGGGTATTTAACCCAAAGAATACAAAAAACACCAATTCTTCTTTTTTTAAATTTGTTTTATTTAAATTCAATTAATTAACATTTGGTGTATTATTACTTCAGTGACATTAGTTGTATGTAATACCCAGTGCTCACTACAACACGTGCCCTCCTTAATGTCCATCACCCAATCACCTTAGCCCCTCAACCCTCTTACTCCAGGAACCCTCAAAAAAACACTAATTCAAAAGGATATATGCACCCCTATCTTTATTGCAGCATTATTTACAATAGCCAAATTATGGAAACAGCCGAAGTGTCCACTGATAGATGATTAATGGATAAAGAAGATGTGGTGTGTGTGTATGTGTATATATAATATAAATATATATTGAAAAATATAATGAAATATTACTCAGCCATAAAAATAATAAATCTTGCTATTTGCAACAACATGGATGGAACTAGAGAGTATAATGCTAAGTGAAATAAGTCAGTCAAAGACAAATACCATATGATCTCACTCATACGTGGCATTAAAGAAACAAAACAAAGGGGAAAAAGAGAGAGAAAGGCAAACCAAGAAACAGACTCTTAACTATAGAGAACAAACTGATGGTTACCAGAGGGGAGGCTGGGGTGGGGGCATGGGTGAAACAGGATTAAAAAGTACACTTACCGTGATGAGCACTGAATAATGTACAGAATTGCTGAATCACTATATTATACACCTGAAACTAATATAACACTGTATGATAACTATACTGGAATTAAAATTAAAAACTTAATGAAATTTTAAAAGAAAAGAAAAGGCTATGTCCAGGCATAGCAACTAGAGGTGCAGCATGTGATAGGCCCTTAACATTCCCAAAGAATTTGCAGGAGCAGTGCCATGCTGTTTGAAAACATTGCTAGAGGTTCCACTTAAGCAGAAGTAGTCAGATCAAAGAGAAGGTAGTGGGGAAAGAAAACAACTATCACGACCACCCATGTACACGCACACGCACACACACACACACAAATACATACAGTAGGAACACAGGGAATGTCTCCAAATACAAAACACTTTCCATAAATACATGGCAAGGGTCTCAGAGCAAAAGCCTAAACCAGCTACTCAAAGTGTGGACAGTGGGGGGCGCCTGGGTGGCTCAGTCGTTAAGCGTCTCCCTTCGGCTCAGGTCATGATCCCAGGGTCCTGGGATGGAGCCCCACATCAGGCTCCCTGCTCGGCGGGAAGCCTGCTTCTCCCTCTCCCACTCCCCCTGCTTGTGTTCCCTCTTTCGCTGTGTCTCTGTCAAATAAATAAAATCTTTAAAAAAAAAAAAAAAAGTGTGGACAGTGGACCAGTACAGGTCGAGGAACTCTTTGCTATCAGCCCATAACAAAGTAAATACCAAACTGAGAGTAAACATTTAGAAACTTCTGTAGCAGATGTGCTACAGAGTACTTTTATGTCTTTTGAATCTTTTAATTTTAATTTTTTAAATTTTATTTTATTATGATATGCTAGTCACCATACAATACATCATTAGTTTTTGATGTAGTGTTCCATGATTCATTGTTTTTGTGTAACACCCAGTGCTCCATGCAGTATGTGCCCTCTTTAATACCCATCACTGGGCTAACCAATCTAATAATAAAAATTAAGGCTTATTTTTGTCTTTGTCTTTATGTTTTCCATTTCATTTTTCTAACAACTGATTTTTATATTTTTTACAAAGTAAGTACCATCCCACTATGGACTGAAAATATAAACAGAAATCATTCTTCACTATGTATAACTTGAGAAACACTATCCTAAGCCAGAGACTTGCTGCAAATTGAATAGAAGCTACATTAACTAGCATGGCTTGGCCCCTGGGCATAGTCAGCTAGTGTTCCATGTCCATCATGGCCCAGGAAGCCTCCTGGGAGAGACAGTAGTTGGACAAGCTGAGGCCAGTGGACTGCCTCTAGGACCAGGAAGCAGTGGCATCTCTGTCCAGGCAGTCTGCTAAAAGGAGAAGATGCTGAAACTAAGGAGGGAAAGTCAAAGTGCTCATGACTATTGGCAGAACATGGCGCCATGCAGCTCTTCATCAGGAAATCTTCCAAGCAGCTACTTTACATTTTTAAGTGTTCAGCCATTATTTGCCATGAACACCCTGATGATCTTAAAAACTAGGGACATTTATTTTTGTAAATGTGTCCTTTCCAGCATCTTAGATTTTTCTCATTTTATTCTGATACCTAGAGTGCCATATATAAACCAAGATAACACACATATCAGGAAGAGAAGACTTGAAGACCGTAAAGGCCATCATCAAAAGATAAATTATATACAGTGACTTACCTGGTGAACAAAGGATTGAAACCACCCCAACTCATGTTTACAACAAACATGTACTATTTATGTAATTTTTAAAAACAAATAATTAAAAATTTAAGTCTTTAAGACTCTACAACAATGTGCTCTTGCCTAGTATCTACAAGTCTTAAGGCACCTCATAAGTGTTTTCCAGACGAGGTTCAAATCCTCTGGACAGCAGCATCTCTCTTTGAATATAGTATTTTCAGTAGCATTTAACTTCACCAACCCAACAGACATTCTTTCCAATTACCTGTCCTAATCCACAGACCCAGCCTTTGGGAGTTTCTGCAGTCTGACAAATTATATTTAAACCCATAATGGCCATGGATCTGCAAAATGCATACTGACTATATACAGATCTGAGGTCAGAAGTTTTTAACAGGAGGGGCGCCTGAGTGGCTCAGGTGGTTAAGCCTTCAGCTCAGGTCATAAACCCGGGGTTCTGGGATCAAGTCCTGCATCAGGCTCCCTGCTCAGTGGGGCGTCTCCCTCTTCCTCTCTCTCTCTGCCCAACCCCCCCTCCCCCCCCCGCCGCCGGCTCGTGCTTTCTTTCTCTCTCTCAGGTAAATAAATAAAATTTAAAAAAAAAAAAAGTTTTTAACAGGAAAGAATTTTTAACAAGAAATGTTTTTTAATGATATTAACACTCATGGTACAAAGGCCAAATTTGACCCTTCCCTATTTAAAGATGGCACAGATTACAGATAGTACTAAACCCAAGCCATTCAACATTCAAGAAACAAATGGTCTGTATATGAACTGTCAGGCATGTTGGCAGCCCATGTGCATGATTTGAACAAATCAGACACGGTCCTTTACCTTTATCGAGCTTACAGTCTCATAAGGGAGACAGATACTAAATGTGTAAACACACAAATAAATACATAATTACAGGGGTGCCTGGGTGGCTCAGTCGTTAAGCGTCTCCCTTCGGCTCAGGTCATGATCCCATGGTCCTGGGATCGAGCCCCACAGGAAGCCTGCTTCTCCCTCTCCCACTCCCCCTGCTTGTGTTCCCTCTCTCACTGTGTCTCTCTCTGCCAAATAAATAAATAAAATCTTAAAAAAAAAATAATTACAGACTGTGATCAGTATTTTAAGACGATAATTGGCTGCTATGAACCAGAATGAAAAGAATAGAATGAATCTATTTTAGATTGGAATCTAAGGTGAGCTGTGAATACTAATACAGCAATGTGTGTATACAATAGGCCTAGATATAAGGTTTGTATTTGTGCTGAGCCTTTTAGAAAATAGAGCATTTACTGTCTTTTGTGGTATGTTCTCTGATTTTTAGGTTTTTATTACTTGGTTTGGAAACCATGCTTTGCTTCTAACATTAGCAGGACATGAAAGTGCTTGAGCTATAATTCTCATTTTGTATTTCATTAATATTCAGTAAAACATATGTAACATTTAACAACTCAGTATCTCTTTCTGTGATCTCTTCAGGCTCTGACCTTTGTTTTCTCTGGAGGAAAAATACATCATGCGGACTCTGCTTCAGAGCAGTGCAGGTTCATTCCGCAAATGTTCCCGTGCCATAACCTATGATCACCTAGAGCTTGCGTGGTAAGCTAATGGTAAAGAATTACTGTAAGTCCATTTAAATCCTGCACGCTATATTCATCTTAATCAGTAGGTGAAAAAGAGATATAACTCAACAACACCAAATTTAAAAGTGAAAGTCAAAAGTGCCATGAAGGAAAAGGAGGGGGTGTTGTGAGAGTACAACACAAGGGGCCCTGACTCAATCTGAGGGATTGGAACAAAGGATGCTTACTCTAAAATCTGAAAAACAAGAGTCATATTTTCCTGATATCCCAATGCTAAATTTATTATATGTTGTTATGAATTACCTTACAGACACTCATCTAAAGATGGAAAAATAATCCTTTTTTTCTAACTAGGACCTATTAATTCTATATTATGTTTTTTTGTTTTTTTTGAGAGAGAGAGAATGAGAGACAGAGAGCATGAGAGGGAGGAGGGTCAGAGGGAGAAGCAGACTCCCTGCCGAGCAGGGAGCCCGATGCGGGACTCGATCCCGGGACTCCAGGATCATGACCTGAGCCGAAAGCAGCTGCTTAACCAACTGAGCCACCCAGGCGCCCCTCTATATTATGTTTACTAACTTAATAACAATGAAAGTAAAATGAATACCACCTTAGAAGTCACAATTCTATTTACAAGTCATGGCAAGAGAAGGGAAACTACAGAGTCCAAACTGTATTGAGTAACCCTAAAACTTTCCAGAGCACCAGCTTAACTAGAAAAAAACATGAACTTTGGATTCAAACAGACTTCAAGTCAAATCCTCACTTTAACTAGCAAGTGTTCAGAATCAGAGAGCTATGTACTTTGTTAATAGGAAACATACTATCTACCTTCCAGGGCTGTAAGAGAGGATGAAACCAGTAACAAAGTGCCTAATATTCACTAGGCATTCAATAAGGGTTAGTTTCTTCCCACTAAATAAAACCAAACAACAGTTTTACTTTAGTTAATAATTTAAATACCAAACAAGAATTATAACAGGACCAAACTCCTATGACTTCTTCTGACATGTCTGAATTAGTTTTCTTGGGCACATGATTAGACACAGCCGGCTATAAGATTAAGTAACCAGAAACTAGGAAGCTATTTGAATCCATCGATGAAGCTCCCAACTTTTCGGGAGGAACCAAGGCTCACAGAGGTACCCTGGGGCTTCATTTGGTTTGTTTGTTGCTGCAGCTTTTGGCATCTTTGGACAAAACCAGCTGTGTTCTAATTGGAAAGTGGGAAAATGACTAATTAATGGATCCATAAATTATAATGCTATCTTGCAATTAGATTTGTTTTGTAAAAGAGAGATATTTGGAATTTGGGCCTTTAATGTCCTCTCCACAAACCTTAGTGAAACAAAGGCTAGATTTTGTTTGCATCTTGTTTGTGTGTATGTGTCTGTATGTGTTATAAATATGAGGTATTTTCTCTACCCCCAAATGATGGTGTTGCTAAGATTAATTTGTAAAGGAGCTCTAATTGGTTTAAAAGCAAGTGCTTATAAAAACTGGGCACTCTGAAACTCAAAAAGAACTAACCCAAATGTTTTTCAAGTTCATGTGATCTGGGATGATCTTCGGTAAATTAAAATTCAAGATTGCTGGTTTAATTAAAATAGACATGTACTTAGGGTTATCAGCATTAAATACAAAACGTTTATTCTACCAAGTTTACTACAGGTCAAATAAGCTCATGTTATCTCTGCTGCAATTTGTCAGCAAAAATGATTTAAAATGATTAATTTTTTCTGTCTCAAAGTTTTCAAAGGGTAATTGTTAAAAGCAAATAGGTTAAATAAATAAAAAGGTTTATAGGTAAACTTTTAATAGCTTTCAAAATCTTTGGTAACCTGAGACCTTGAAGTTTTGTTAGGTTAAATGATAAACTGGGTTAAATTCATTGAATATCTAAGTCTTTTCCAAATAAGATAAAATACTAAAATGATTACAAAACACAGGTTTGGCTGCTTTTGTCCTATTGCAGAGAAACTGTAGATACCTGGGTCTAAATATGTTTTATGCTTTATTGAAAGTTATACTATGAAAAAACACGTTTCTAGAAGTTATGAAATATATTCACAAATTTGTCAATCTAAAGAACTGAACTGAACTGATAAACAGTTCACAATAGGTTACTACTTAGTTTTCACTGGAAACTGAAGTTTCTAAAAGTCAAAATTCTGATAAATGTAATTGAGACTGCTAGAAATGATAAGGAAAGCAACTCTATACATAGGAAAGTAAGAGAGATGTAAAAAAAAAAAAGAAAAGAAAAAGGTATAAGAAATGAGAATACATGGGCGCCTGGGTGACTCAGTTGGTTAAGCGACTGCCTTCGGCTCAGGTCATGATCCTGGAGTCCCTGGATTGAGTCCCGCATCGGGCTCCCTGCTGGGCAGGGAGTCTGCTTCTCCCTCTGACCCTCCCCCCTCTCATGTGTTCTCTCTCATTTTCTCTCTCTCAAATAAATAAAACCTTTAAAAAATAAAATAAAATAAAATAAGTTTAAAAAAAAGAAATGAGAATACATTTTTGTTGCAGGGAAAACAAGTAATTTTGTCCTGAAATGAGACTGGTTATTTAGAGAGGGAAAATTTAAGACAAAATCTAAATGAAAAAGAAAGTTGTACCAGGTTTGTAAAGGGGAATCTTTAGAAAAGAATTTTAAGTGTGGTCAGGACTTAGAGTAATGAGTAAGTTTTAAAAGTACACTATTATAAGACCAGAACAGAATTCAGTTTTTCTCTGTTAGAAAGACAAAGTTTTATTGGATCGTTGGTCTGCTCTTGATAAAAAAATCATGAACAAAGGCACTTCTTTATCTGCTCAGAAAAACAATTTCTATATTTTGCCTTTATCAGGTCTTCAATTACTTAAGAAGGTTAAATCTTCTCAATATTAAAAGACCTAAGTTTTTCTAACTGTATAACCTTCTGTATTTGTCTTCAGAATCTCTTATGGCCACCTCAGTTACACAAATAATTAAGTTTTAAGTTTTATAATGATCTATGATCCTATTTAGGCAGGTGCTTTAAAATCTTTTGATTGTAACAAACTTCCCAAATAGTCAAATCCTAAAATGAAGTCTTCTTGACTAATTAGGCTAGTTGAAACTACATGGGAAGCACTGTCAGATAAGGGTTGATAAACCTTCTTGGTTATATTGTATGAGTGAATGCTATAATTGTACTAGAAAGTATATAAAATTCCTAAAGTTCTAATATGTTCTGGTGTAATGTTATCACTTGAAATTCTAATTATTAAAATGTTATGTGTCACAAAAATAACCACATTTTCTTGTGGACTGCATTAAAATGAACTCTCATCAGATTTTTAACCATGGCCATTTTGAGTCTTTTGTCATTTATGGTTATTATTAGACCCTGATGCTCTCACAAATGTGTTTCAGCTTCAAGGAGGTGAAAAGGACTTTTGAAGGACGCTTGGGTGGCTCAGTCGGTTAAGCATCTGCCTTCAGCTCAGGTCATGATCCCAGGGTCCTGGGATCGAGCCCCACATCGGGCTCCCTGCTCAGCGGGGAGCCTGCTTCTCCCTCTCCTTCTCCTGCTCCCCCTGCTTGTGCTCTCTCGCTCTGTCAAATAAATAAATAAAATCTTTAAAAAAATGCTTTGTAAACAAATTAAAACATTTATCTTTTCTCCTTACCTGAACCCTCTAGAATTCAAAAAACTCTCAGTGAGTATTCTTTCTTCCATGGCAATTATAATTTTTTGCATAAGTTCAGTAAGAATCTGTTCTCCTGGGGTGCCTAGTCAGAAGAGCATGCAACTCTTGATCTTGGGGTCATGAGTTCAAGCCTCATGTTGGGTGCAGAGATTACTTAAATAAAAACTTTAAAAAAAAGAATCTGTTCTCCTTATAACATTGGTTATTCTACTAAAACTTTGACTGGAATGTTATATTTGAAAGAGACATGCACAGACAGTTTCAAGGAACTAAGGTTAACTTTATGGATCGAATGGAGCCCTTTGGAAATTTGGGCCTGATATCTTGCTTACAAAGTTCTCAGCAGCCTTACCAGGTAAATAAAAAAATGTAACTTTCTGACAGGTACAGGAACCTCAGGATATTTGGGGGACTTCAGGAAGAGAGGAATTCTCACTTTTTCTGGAATTCAGTGAGATGACACTTCTTTTTCTGGAATTTCAACGCTAGTAATCAAATTCAAAATAACCCTCCCCTCCTCTCTCCCAATTTCAAATGAACGAGGAAGCATGTAGTACCAATCAGGGATTCTAATCACAAGGGGAAGCAGCCCTTGATGAATTCAACAGTGACAGCAGAGAAGAGAAAAAGATAAAAATCTAAGTTCTTACTGACATCATTGACCCAGTAAATCAACCAACTCCAGAGCCAGCCCTAACTCTGGAAATCTAATTAAACCCGTAAGGACCTTGTTTAAAGCTAATTTGGGGTCAGAGATTTCTATCATTTCCTGCCAAAAATGTCTTGAATAATTTAGTTCCCTCCCCCTTAGTCTAAATAAAATATCCCTAACTTTCTTTTGGTCTCCCAATAGCCAAGTGAATTGTCTGAACTCTGAATTCTAATTTAAGTTTCATAAATGGACCTACAGATCAGCAAAGATGTGGCCTTTGCAGGGATCAGTCACAGATTTCTGACAGGCCCCATATATTTCCCATTATAAATTAATTAATTGGCATTATAGTGTGCAGACATCTATGAGTTTAATTTATTATGCTTCTTTTCTCAGTACTACCTTATCTTGGATAAAAAAAAAAGTTCCTGTTTTTTGGAACTTTAAAATTAGCAATAAAATCATGGGCGAGATGTTTATAATATGCTATATGAATATATTAGTCTGTATTCTGAAATATGCTTTAAAAAGATGAATCATAAAAAGGTAAATTATATGAACTTATTTTAAGTGTAAGAGTAATCATCTCCAGCAATACACAAATACACAATACACAAAACTGCACCAATTTTCTCAGTAATAGATACTAACACCTAATTATTCCATTCCACTACCTCCCCTCTTCCCAAAAATCAAGAAACAATATGCAATAGTTACTATACTTTTAAAAAACACACTGACCTCAGAGGGTAACTCTTCTAAAGTCTTGACCCAAACTATTTGAGACTAGAAGTACCTATCTTTTTATTAATAGCCTTAATATTGTAACATTGTAAGAATAACTACAAAAGTACAGAGCAACAGTGGTCTGGGGCTGGGAGAGCACCTGCACATTCCTCCTAATCCCCTCCTGGGAAGAGAATCAGAGGGAAATACCAGTCAATCAGGCACATCTTAGCCAGATATACTGCCTTCAGACAAGGCAACCTATTCATTACGAAACTGCTTTCACTACCAGCAAATTCTCAGTGACCTAGTTATCATTACTTAAGTATCTGAATTTAGTATCTCCTCTTTGGCATAAACCGGAATGTCTTCATAAATCATCACCTCAGGCCTGTTCGCTCTGTAAAATCCTTCCAGGAAAACAAAGGTCATTTAACAACATGGATCATTGAATTTCTAGGCCGCTTGACAGGTGCTGAAAACCACAGGTGATAATAATTAAATCAATTAACAAGACAGTTTACCAAACATGTAACTTGAGTTACCAGATTTACTGGAGAAACTGTCTTTCCTATATTGTGCTCTAGCTTTCCCAAATAATACTGTCCTTTAAATTAAAGTTCTAGCTCAACTTCCAGGAATCTGCTCTTATTCTGTCCACCACATTACCAATCCACCAGCATGATTCCTCCCCTTCGAGGCAAGCTTAAAGTTATTAGACTCACAGTTATATATTTCTGTAGATTTCATATTTTCAGCCCTGTTTCTCCAATTAGACTAAAGCAAGTTCTTTCTATTTTCCCTAATACATAACTTAAATACACAGTACCACACAACACACCATACTTCAAAAAGATTCACCTAATTCTGTGAAACCACTGAATGATTTCAAAGTCCCATTAGTTAATTATTAAATATTTTACATTTGCAAGAAACTACAGACACAAGATGAGTAAGCCTTTGTACCTAAGGGGGAAGAGCAAGAAAAGAACACAATCTTTCATATTAAAAGGTGGAGTAAGATGGATAATATAAGAAACAAACCAATTTCTCTGGATGCTCAGAAGAGGGAAAATGAAGTAAGGATGGAAGAATCAGGAGAGGTTTCACTTGGAAGAGGATTTGTGAGATGAGCCTTTAATGAAAAGTAGAAATTATACCTGGAGAAGTGAAGGTTTGGGAAACAAAATTAACAAAAGACAGTATAGGAGATGTTCAAGCAACAGCGACTTTTCCAGATTTGTTGAAACAAAGTGCCACCAGTGAAGGAGTGAAATAATAGCAGCAAAATTTATAGAGAGATATAAAGTCTTTGTGTTCCAGGATAACAAAGTCATACCTAATTTGACAGATTTGTTATGGAACCATTGAAAAAAAGTTATAAAGGAAATTATATAACTTCCCTTTGGAAATCTATTCTGCCAGTGGGGTTTGGATGAACTAAAATGAGAAGAAACCAGAAGGTCAATGAGGAAGTTATGAGGGGCACACCATTTAAGAAACAGTGAAGAATACCATTTCATACTATCTAGAATGGCTATAATGAAAGGAAAAAGAGAAAAAAGGCAAGTGTTGGTGAAAAGTGGAGAAATTTGAGGCCTCATTCACTGCTGGTAGAAGTGTAAAATGGTGCAGCCACTGTGTCAAATAGTCTGGCAGTTCCTCAAAAATTAAACACAGAGTTACCATAACTTAGCAATTCCAATTCTAGGTACATACACAAGAAAATTAAAAATGTACCACACAAAAACCTGTACAGGAACGCTTATAGTAGCATTATTCATAGTGCCAAAAAGTGGAAACAACCTAAATATCCATCACTTGAAAAATGATAAATTGTGCTTTACCCATACAATAGAATATTATTTGGCAATAAAAAGGGATGAAGCCCTTTTTAGGGCTGAATGAAGAAGCAGAGGACAGAGGACATGCTATAGCACAAATGAACCTTGGAAATATTATGATAAGTGAAAGAAGCCAAGCACCAAAGGTCATATATGTATGTATATTTGTATGTATGTATGATTCCATTTTATTTTTAAGATTTTATTTATTTATTTGACAGAGAGAGGAAGAGGGAGAGACAGCACACGAGCAGGGGAAGCAATAGGCAGAGGGGGAGGGAGAAGCAGACTCCCCGCTGAGCAGGGAGCCTGATGTGGGGCTCCAACCCAGGACCCTGGGATCATGACCTGAGCTGAAGGCAGACGCTTAACCGACTGAGCCACCCAGGGATAGGCAAATCCATAGAGACAGAAAGTAGATTAGTGGTTGCCAGAGAATAGGCAGAGGGGGAAATTAGAAAGTATGGGGTTTCTTTTGGGGTGACAGAAATATTCTGGAATTAGTATTAGTGATCGCTGCGTAATATTGTGAATATATTCAACAACCATTAAATTGTACACTTACAAATGGTTAAATGGTGAATTTTATGTTAACTGAATTTTATCTCAATAAGAAAAAGAAAAGTAAAGAAATAATGAAGAAATGAAGGAAGACCATTAACTACGGTAATGGTTATGTGAATAGAAACAAAATGGGTAAAAAGTTAAGGAATTACAATCCACATGTTTTTGCAACTACTCTATTTTATCAGAGCTAAAATGCCATCAATTTTAAGAGGCACCATAATTTTTTTTTTTAAAGATTTTATTTATTTGAGAGAGAGAGAATGAGAGACAGAGAGCACGAGAGGGAAGAGGGCAGAGGGAGAAGCAGACCCCCTGCTGAGCAGGGAGCCCGACGCGGGACTCGATCCCGGGACTCCAGGATCATGACCTGAGCCGAAGGCAGTCGCTTAACCAACTGAGCCACCCAGGCGCCCCAAGGCACCATAATTTTATATACCTCTAAGAAAGAAACATACTACCAATTAAACAATGATATGTCATTGATGGTAAGAAGCAACTGATATCAGAAATTTTATCTTGTAAAAAAAGGGCTTTAGAATCAAGGAAATGTACAATTAGATGCAGGAAATAAAGAAAACATGTAGTTTAGAAATAGAAAAAGATCGAGTTTATGCAGAAACACAATGAATTCAGTTTGGACCATCGTGGGTCCCAAATAAGCTGTTTGGATATTCATGTTGAGATTAATGAATTATTATTTTAAAATTATTCACATATAGAAATGTAATGGGAGAGAAATTACACTTTTAGATGTATACAACACTGGGAATTTCAAAAACTATAAGCCTAAAAATCAATGGTCAGAAAAGATAAAGCCAATCTCTCAGGAAGAACATGACCTTTTTTTTAAACATCAGAAACAGCCCTCACATCCAAAAGCCCAGGGATTTACCATTTTGAAATCTCTTTTCCAGCTTCCTCTCAAAACACTTTTTAGCAGGTTCTTTTGATGTTTACAAAAAATAAAAGACAGTCTCTATCTTCAAAGAAACTCATCAAAGTGCAACACAAAAACAAAGGCAGAAAGAAGGCTAGTAAGTGCATTAATGACTACTGTATCTCCAAGGTAAATATTAAATTTGATCAGCATTTACTAAGCATGGAGAACTTTTCGGTCTCTGAACTATACCCTGCAGGATATGAAATGTAAGTAAAATAAAATCTTTACAATTAAGGAAGCTGGAGGTGAGAGAGAGGTGTCAAAAAGGGACACAAAGAACACAAGACAGAATATTTTGCTTCATATAGCTGTCTATGTGTGAACAACTTTACAAGAGGTGTAAACATGAGTATTGTGGGTACTCAACAAGAGGAAAGATTGTACCCAAAAAGAACTGGAAAAGGCAAGATAGGTACCTGGAGATGGACTTTAAGAATATATTAGAGTTTAAGGGCACCTGGCTGGCTCAGTTGGTAGAACATGCAACTCTTGATCTCACAGTTGTAAGTTCAAGCCCCGTGTTGGATGTAAAGCTTACTTAAAAAAAATTTTTAAATCCTTAAAAAATATGTATTAGAGTTTTTAGTAGGCAGAGATGCAGCAGTAGGATTTTTTTTTTAAGATTTATTTATTTAGGGGTGCCTGGATGGCTCAGTCATTAAGCATCTGCCTTCAGCTCAGGTCATGATCCCAGGGCCCTGGGACTGAGCCCCACATCGGGCTCCCTGCTCCACAGGAAGCCTGCTTCTCCCTCTCCCACTCCCCCTGCTTGTGTTTCCTCTCTCACTGTGTCTCCCTATGTCAAATAAATAAATAAAATCTTAAAAAAAAGATTTTATTTATTTATTTGAGGGTGGGGGAAGAATGGAGGGGCAAAGGGAGAGGGAGAGAGAGTCCCAAGCAGACTCTATGTTCAACAGTCATAAGACTACTAACTGGACTTGAAAAAAGTATAGAAGACACCAGAGAAATCCTGGCTGCAAAAATAAAAGACCTAAAAACTAGTCAGGCTGAAATAAAAAATGCTATAACTGAAACACAAAACCAAATGGATGTAAGCACAATAAGGAATGAAGAAGCAGAGGACAGAACAGGTGATATTAAAGATAAAATTATGGAAAATAATGAAGTTGAAAAGAAGAAGGAAAGGAATCACGAAGAAGACCTAGGGAACTCAGCGATTCCATAAAGAGAAATAATATCTGTATCATAGAAGTCCCAGAAAAAGAAGAGCGGGAAAAAAGGTCAGAAGGTTTATTTGAACAAATTATAGCTGAGAATTTCCCTAATCTAGGGAAGGAAATAGGCATTTAAGTCCGAGAGGCACAGAGAACTCCCTCAAAATCAACAAAAACCAGGTCAACACCATAACATATAGTGAAACTTGCAAAATACAAAGATAAAGAGAGAATTCTGAAAGCAGCTAGAGACCAAAGATCCTTAACCTACAAGGGTAGACCCATAAGGTTAGCAGCAGACCTATCCACAGAGACCTGGCAGGCCAGAAAGGACTGGCATGATATATTCAACGTGCTAAATGGGAAAAATACACGGCCAAGAAGGCTTCATCCAGCAAGGCTGTCATTCAGAACAGAAGGAAAGATATTTCCAAGACAAACAAAAGCTAAAGGAATTCATGAACACTAAATCAGTTCTGCAAGAAATATTAAGGGGGAACCTTTGAGCAAGAAAGAGAAACCAAAAGTCACAAAAACTAGAAAGGAAAAGAGGCAACCTACAGGAACAGTGACTTTATAGGTAATACAATGACACTAAATTCATATCTTTCAATAATTACTCTGAAGATAAATGGACTAATGCACCAACCAAAAGACACAGGGTATCAGAATGGATAAAAAAAAAAACATGACCCATTGACATGCTGCTTACAAGAGACTCATTTTAGACCCAAAGACACCTCCAGATTGAAAGTGAGGGGGTGAGGGGTGCCTGGGTGGCTCAGTCGTTAAGCATCTGCCTTTGGCTCAGGTCATGATCCCAGGGTCCTGGGATCGATCCCTGCATCAGGATCCCTGCTCCGCGGGAAGCCTGCTTCTCCCTCTCCCACTCCCCCTGCTTGTGTTCCCTCTCTCGCTCTATCTATCTCTGTCAAACGAATAAATAAAATCTTTAAAAAAAAAAAAAAAGAAAGAAAGTGAGGGGGTGGAGAACCATTTATCATGCTAATGGACATCAAAAGAAAGCTGGAGGAAGGGGGCCTGGGTGGCTCAGTCGGTTAAGCATCTGCCATCGGCTCAGGTCATGATCCTGGGGTCCTGGGATCCAGCTCCGTATCGGGCTCCCTGCTCAGCGGGGAGTCTGCTTCTCCCTCTGCCCCTCCCCCTGCTCATGCTCTCACTCCTTCTCTCTCTCAAATAAATAAATAAAATCTTAAAAAAAAAAAAACTAAGAAAGCTGGAGTAGCCATACTTAAATCAGACAAACTAGATTTTTAACGAAAGACTGTAATAGAGATAAAAAAGGACACTCTATCATAATAAAGGAGTCTATACAACTAGAAGATCTAACAATTATATATATGTATGCCCCTAACTTGGGAGCAGCCAAATCTATAAACCAATTAATAACAAAATTAAAGAAACTCATTGATAATAATACAATAATACTAGGGGACTTTAACACCCCACTCAGAGCAATGGACAGATCATCTAAACAGAAGATCAACAAGGAAACAAGGGCTTTATATTTTTTAAAAGATTTTATTATTTATTTTAGAGAGAGAGAGAAAGTGAGAGAGAGAGAAAGCACGAGAGAGAGAGCACTAGTGGGGGGGGAGAGGGAGAAGCAGACTCCCTGCTGAGCAAGGAGCCCAAGGTGGGGCTCGATCCCAGGGCCCTGGGATCATGACCTGTGCTGAAGGCGGACACTTAGTGACTGAGCACCCAGGAGCCCTGGAAGTAAGGGCTTTGAATGACACACTGGACCAGATGGACTTCACAGATATATTCAGAGCATTTTATCCAAAGCAGCAGAATACACATTCTTCTCGAGTGCACATGTAACATTCTCCAGAATAGATCACACCCTGGGTCACAAATCAGGTCTCAACCACTTCAAAAAGACTGAGATCATACCATGCACATTTTCTGACTACAACACTATGAAACTTGAAATCAACCACAAGAAAAAATTTGGAAAGACCACAAATACATGGATGTAAAAGAACATCCCACTAAAGGATGAATGGGTCAACCAGGAAATTAAATTAAAAATACATGGAAACAAATGAAAATGAAAACACAACTGTTCAAAATTTTGGGGATGCAGCAAAGGCAGTCCTAAGAGGGAAGTATACAAGCAATACAGGCCTTCCTCAAGAAACAAGAAAAGTCTCAAATACACAACCTAACCTTACACCTAAAGGAGCTGTAAAGAGAAGAGCAAATAAAGCCTAAAGCCGGCAGGAGAAGAAAAAGAATAAAGATTAGAGCAGAAATCAATGATATAGAAATAAAAACAAAAAAACAAAAAAACAAAACAGTAGAACAGATCAATGAAACTAAGAGCCGGTTCTTTGAAAGAATTAATAAGATTGATAAACCCCTAGACAGACTTATCAAAAAGAAAAGAGAAAGGACCCAAATAAATAAAATCATGAATGAAAGAAGAGAGATCACAACCAACACTGAAGAAATACAAACAATTATAAGAACATATTATGAGCAATTATATGCCAACAAATTGGGCAATCTAGAAGAAATGAAAACATTCCAAGAAACATATAAACTACCAAAACTGAAAGAGGAAGAAATAGAAAAGCTGAACAGACCCATAACCAGCAAAGAAACTGAAGCAGTAATCAAAAATCTCCCAACAGAGTCCAGACCTTGTTGGCTTCCCAGGAGAATTCTACCAAACATTTAAAGAAGAGTTAATACCTATTCTTCTGAAACTGTTTCAAAAAACAGAAATGGAAGGAAAGCTTCCAAACTCATTCTATGAGGCCAGCATTATCTTGATCCCAAAACCAGACAAAGACCCCACTAAAAAGGAGAATTACAGACCAAAACCCCTGACGAACATGGATACAAAAGTTCCCACCAAGATACTAGCTAATAGGATCCAACAGTACATTAAAAGATTTATTCACCATGACCAAATGGGATTTATTCCTGGGCTGCAGGAGTGGTTCAAAATCTACAAATCAATAAAGCACATTAATAAAAGAAAGGTTAAGAGTCATATGATCTTCTCAATAGATGCAGAAAAAGCATTTGACAAAATACAGCATACTTCCTTGAAAAAAAAACTCACAAAAAAGTAGGGATGGAAGGAACATGCCTCAATATCATAGAGGCCATATACAAAAGACCCATAGCTACTATCATCTTCAATGGGGAAAAAATGAGACCTTTTCCCCAAAGGTGAGGAACACGACAAGGATGTCCATTCTCACCACTGTTGTTCAACATAGTATTGAAACTCTTAGCCTCAGCAATCAGACAACAAAAAGAAATAAAAGGCATCTGGGGCAACTAGGTGGCTCAGTCGTTAAGCATCTGCCTTTGGCTCAGGTCATGATCCCAGGGTCCTGGGATCAAGCCCCGCATTAGGCTCCCTGCTCAGCCAGGAGCCTGCTTCTCCCTCTCCTGCTCCCCCTGCTTATGTTCCCTCTCTAGCTGTCTCTCTCTGTGTCAAATAAATAAAATCTTTGGGGCACCTGGGTGGCTCAGTCGTTAGGCGTCTGCCCTCAGCTCAGATCATGGTCCCAGGGTCCTGGGATCGAGCCCTGCATCGGGCTCCCTGCTCCGCGGCTCCGCGGGAAGCCTGCTTCTCCCTCTCCCACTCCCCCTGCTTGTGTTCCCTCTCTCGCTGAGTCTCTCTCTGTCAAATAAATAAATAAAATCTTTAAAAAATAAATAAATAAATAAAATCATAAATAAATGACATCCAAATCAGCAAGGAAAAAGTCAAACCTTCACTCTTCATAAACGACATGATACTCTATGTAGAAAACCCAAAAGACCCCACAAAAAAATTGCTAGAACTGACACAAGAATTCAGCAAAGTCACAGGATATAAAATTGACACATAGAAGTCTGCTGCATTTCTATACACTAACAATGAAGCAGCAGAAAGAGAAAACAATGCATCAATCCCATTTATAATTGCACCTAAAACCATAAGATACCCAGGAATAAACCTAACCAAAGAGGTAAAAGATCTGTACTCTGAAAATTATAGAACACTTATGAAAGAAATTGAAGAAGACACAAAGAAATGGAAAAACATTCCATGCTCATGGATTAGAAAAACAAATATTGTTAAAATGTCTATACTATCTAAAGCAATCTACATATTCAATGCAATCCCTATCGAAATAACACCAGCATTTTTCACAGACCTGGAATAAATAATTCTAAAATTTGTATGGAACCAGAAAAGACCCCAAATAGCCACAGGAATGTTGAAAAAGAAAACCAAAGCTGGTGGCATCACAATTCCGGACTTTACACTGTATTACAAAGCTGTAATAATCAATACAATATGGTACTGGCACAAAAACACATAGATCAATGGAACAGAACAGAAAAGCCAGAAATGGACCCTCAACTCTATGGTCAACTAATCTTCAACAAAACAGGAAAGAATATCCAATGGAAAAAGAACAGTCTCTTCAACAAATGGTGTTGCGAAAACTGGACAGCTACATGCACAAGAATGAAACTGGACCATTTTCTTACACCACACACAAAAATAGACTCAAAATGGATGAAAGACCTCAATGTGAGACAGGAATCCATCAAAATCCTAGAGGAAAACACAGGCAGCAACCACTTAGAGTTCGGCCACAGCAACTTCTTACTAGACATGTCTCCAGAGGCAAAGGAAACAAAAGCAAAAATGAACTATTGGGACTTCATCAAGATAAAAAGCTTCTGCGTGGCAAAGGAAATAATCAACAAAACTAAAAGGCAACCTATGGGATGGGAGAAAATATTTGCAAATGACATATCAGATAAAGGGCTAGAATCCAAAATCTATAAAGAACCTGTCAAACTCAACACCCAAAAAGCAAATAATCCAGTCAAGAAATGGGCAGACGACATGAACAGACATTTCTCCAAAGAAGACATACAAATGGCCAACAGACATATGAAAAAATGTTTAACATAACTGGGCATCAGGGAAATACAAATCAAAACCACAATGAGATTCCACCTCACACTAGTCAGAATGGCTAAAATTAACAACTTATGGAAACAACAGATGTTGGCGAGGAAACAGAGAACCCTCTTACCCTGTTGGTGGGAATACAAACTGGTGCAGCCACTCTGGAAAACAGTATGGAGGCTCCTCAAAAAGGTAAAAATAGAACTACCTACGACCCAGCAATTGCACTATAGGTATTTATCCAAAGGACACAAAAATAGTGATTTGAAAGGGCACATGCGCCCCAATGTTTATAGCAGCAATGTCCACAATAGCCAAAATATGGAAAGAGCCCAGATGTCCATCGACTGATGAATGGATAAAGAAGATATGATATACATGTGTGTATATATATGTGTGTGTGTGTACACATTACATATGTATGTATATGTATATATATACACACATTGTACATATGTGTGTGTATACACACACACACACACACATACACAATGGAATATTACTCAGCCATCAAAAAGAATGAAATTGCCATTTGCAATGACATGGATGGAACTACAGTGTATTTTGCTATGCGAAATAAGTCAATCAGAGAAAGACAAATACTATATGATTTCACTCATATATGGACTTTAAGAAACAAAGCATATGAACATAGGGGAAGGGAAGGAAAAATAAAATAAGATAAAGACAGAGAGGAGGCCAACCATAAGAGACTCTTAAATATAGGGAACAAACTGAGGGTTGCTGGAGGGGTGGGGGGGTAACTGGGTGACGGGCATTAAGGAGGGCACTTGATGTAATGAGCACAGGGTGTTATATGCAACTAGTGAATCAGTAAATTCTATCCCTGAAACTAATAATGCAATATATGTGAACTAACATGAATTTAAATAAAATCTTGAAAAAAAAGAGAAAAATAATGAAATGCAAATTTAAAACACAATTATATACCATTCATACCCACAGATTATCAAGTTTTAAAGTTGACAATTCCAAGCATAGACAAGGATATGGAACAACGGGAACTCTGATACATTGCTGCTTATAAGTGCAGCCACTTTGTAAAGCTCTTTGATCTGGTCTATCAAAGTTGAAGACCCAGCAATTCCACTCCTAGTCAAAATAACAACCAATATTCCATTTCCCACAACCTGCAAGTATGACTCCAAGGGAGCTCTGGCCCACAGCACTATAGGTCACAGCCCCAGGACATCTGATGGGCACTAGGTATTTCCCTACTGGGGTCCAGGGACTACCCTACTATACACAGCCAGAGACCCAGAACTTTTGGGGGCTGGGTGATGGGCTCACACATCTGGAGGGGCATGAGAGTAGCTCCTCAGCAGTGACTAAACACGGCTTCCCAGGGCTGCCACAGAGTTAAAAGGAAATTTAGGAATTTGGGTCAGTGGTTTTTTAGCAACTGGAACAAAAATTGCAAGGTTTTAACAGTTGGCATCCCCTTAATAATCACCTTAATATTATTTACTGGTTGCACATTAATCATAAATTTTCCCCAAGGAAACTTATGCACATGTACAACAGAATACATTAAAAGAATTTTAAGTAACCACTGATTAATCATAAGCAAAAAAAAAAAAAAAAAAAAGAAAAGCAAAAAGGAAAATGGATGATAATGAAAACAGACCAATGTGGATGAGTCTCACAAATTGGAGTTGAGAGGGAAAAAAAGACAAAAGAACACATACACTATGATTCTTTCATATAAAGGTTTGTTTGTTTTTTTTTAACATTTTATTTATTTGACAGAGAAACACAGCAAGAGAGGGAACATAAGCAGGGGGAGTGGGAGAGGGAGAAGCAGGCTTCCCGCTGAGCAGGGAGCCTGATGATGCGGGGCTCGATCCCAGGACCCCGGGATCATGACCTGAGCCGAAGGCAGACGCTTAACGACTGAGCCACCCAGGCGCCCCTCATATAAAGGTTTTAATAGGTAAAACTAAACTATACTGTATAGAGAACCATAAATCATAAAGAAATGCAAGGAAATGATTAGTAGACTTGTGAAGGAGAAGGCTGGGTACAGAAAGGATTCTGGGGCAGTAGAAATGTCCTTTACTTTTTAACTCATCTGTGTAAGTTTAATGAACTCTTCTCTATTATCTTCTATTTTGCAATAAAAGGGAAAAAAGTAAACATCTTCAAATAAGAGCTGGGAGCAGTGGCAGTTGGCAGCTGAAATATGGTAGCACAAATGACCTGAGAACTGGGCAGAGCTAGTATGAAAGCAACAAACAGGAAAGTGATTGGATAATAAAGGGCAGAAATGGTATTTATTCAAAGACAGATTATCACAGGACACAGAGCACCTGGACAGATGTGGAAGAGCTTCTTAGATCAGAGAGAAACTTCCAAGGCTAGTCTGCCAAAGAAAAATGGGCACCAAGGGCAAAGTAAGCAAATATACTGTTTCTTTATTTGATTCTTGGTTTTTTTGTCTCTTTATAAATTTACTAAAACAAACTTCCTTCAGGATTACTCTCAGAAAGCAGCAATTTATTAAAGCTGATCAAAAAGATTTGAGTGAACTCATGCTAGGAATTTAAGGAAATTACTGTGGATTTGCCAAAATGCTTACTACCAAGAGTGTTCAATTAAATATTACTTATAAAGGCCAAAAAAAGAGAGACTTGAGTACCTATGCTATGACAACAAAATAGAATTTGCATCTGTTAGAAATAAAGCTAGAGAAGAATATGGAAAATATTTATAGTATATTAATAAGTAGAAGAAGTAGATTACGAAGTATTACATACAAAAGATCCCATATAGGGATACTGAAAAAATTTACATCAAAAATCATAAAATGAGTGATAAAATTACAGGTGGATTTTGTTTCTTTTATTCTTATTTGTATTTTGAAACTTCCCATAATTAATATATATTGCATCTGCAATAAGACTCATGATATTTAAAAATATAATTCAAAATTGCGTAACAACTATCAAAAATTATATATTCATGTGTCAAAGACCGGGAAAACCATACCAAAAGCAAAAATAGTAGCATTAGAATAGAGGATTATAGATTTGTTTCTTTCCACTTTCCTTCAATGTTACTTAAATTTAAATTTTTAAATATAATTTTAATTAATTCTAGTTTATATAATTATCTGTTAATTATATAATTAATCTCCCCCTCTCCCTCTCTCTCAGGTTATTAAATGCAAAGCAGCCATTGCCTGGGAAACAGGCAAGCCCCTTTGCATAGAAGAGGTTGAGGTAGCTCCCCCCAAGGCTCATGAAGTTCGTGTGCAGGTAAGTGGGACTTTTCCTAGCCGGTACACACGAGGCACTAAGTGCAGACTTGGCTTCTTCAGGTCCAGCCTGCGTGGCATAACTGAGAGGACCTGAAGTTTTACCTACAGCAGAACTACATTTTTAGGCCCAGATTAAAAAAAGGCATTATCCCAGGAGGGGTAAATTACTAATTATCAGTTGTTACTGTTAACAGGCTTAACATTTATTTCTACTATCTTTATATTACTCATTAGCCCTAAGAATTAGACCAAGGAATTCACTTCAGATGAGAATTAGTTAGGTTTTCTTTTTGTTTTCCAGTTGCCAGTTATTAAGTGTTATTAAAAGGAAGATAAAAAATTTGGTTCAAAACAAGGGAGAGGAAAGACCTGAAGGGCTGCCTGGAGCAGTAGAAGAGGCCTAGGGGCCCACGGTGGCGGAGGGGGGGCGGGGAATGTGGGTGAGCAAGGAAAAGAGACCACACTGAGGAGACCGTGATCACAGATCGAAAGTCAGCAGAACTTCTCCATTTTCCCCACAGCCGGCCTGGCTTACATTTTTCCTAGGACCACTACAGGACAGGTTTATACATGAGAATGAATAGGATATCCTCACAAGCAGAATCCTGAAGAGTAAGGGGTATGTTAGTAACTGAGACAATCCTTTATCTGTTATCTCTTTGAATTATAAAAATTGTATTATTTCTATTTCATTTCATATCATTTCAACAAAATTTGCACAAGCCCTAGAAACCTGTGTTCCCTCCATTCCCTCTTCCTAAAAGATTCTGTTCAACTTTTCCCTATTACCTTTGGTTTCTCCTCTCCTGGAGACACTAACTGCCAATTCCATCTTTGTATGATTTTCCAGTGGCAATGAAAGAAAACAAAGGCTTAGAAGAAAAGAATATATGCTGATATTTTTAATTATTCTTTTTTTTTTTCCAAAATGTAATTCTTTTATTGAGCTCTAGGAATGTTGTAAAGTTTCAAGGTGACATTGGGCCTAAAAAACTACTCTCCTAACAACCACAATGATATGACAGAAACAGCCCTCAAGTCTGTGGTTGCCTTCTAGATAATCGCCACTACCCTGTGCCATACTGATGCCCATATTATCAATCCTAAATTTAAAGAGGCCCTTCTCCCAGTGATCCTTGGCCATGAGGGTGCAGGAATTGTGGAAAGTGTTGGGCCAGGAGTGACCAACTTCAAACCAGGTATGTTCTTTCCTGAGTCCAATTAAATGGAAATGTCAGGATATTTCAAGGACTGATAAGAGTCCTCGCTTTGCATGCTATAGCTGATCTCTATTTATACAGGGGAGCCCCATCTGTTCCAAAGACAAACTAAGTGAGACATACAATCTATCACAGTCTAACAAGGGGACAGAATATGTGAAATCAGAACCAATAAAATCTGGAAAATATGGTCACTTTATTTACATATAGCATTGAGAAACTGCTGTGAAGCGAAGCCACAAAGTGGGGCACAAATGGAAAATTTATAACAACCTCTTCTAAATAAAACCAAAATAATTTAATATCATAAAGAATTTAAAGAATGAGGACTTAGAGTTAGCTTGAGAAATATTATATATGTCAATGTTAGCTTAATGTGTCTTTTTGAAACTCTGTAACATAAAAATAGTATGTAAATGGAGCATGGCAATGGCTGAAATCATTTACTTCACATTTTATAACATATTCACAAAATACTGGAATATGGGTTACCTAATACTCACTTGTCATGTAGGATGACCCATATCATTCTTTCCTCCTCTAATGAGAATGCTTCAAACCTAGAAATATTTTAGATTCCATTCCCAAGCAAGATCAGAGAAACAAACTGCTCCCATAAGTTCTGCATCCATCAATGAGTCTGGCCGATGCAGTCCTAGCTCTGCCACTTGCTGGATGTGTACTCCACCAGTGAAGTCACTTTTCTGTGACACAGCTCAGATTTCTGTTTCCTAAAGTGGGGAGAAAAGGTACCCATCTCAAAGGATTGTCTGAGAATTAAATGAGATAGTATGGGTAAGCAGTTAGTAGGGTGCCTAGCACATACTAAATGGTCATCAGAGAATAGAAGCCATTATTAAATTGAAATTGAGTAAAAGGCAGAAAAATATAGAATGTGAGAGTGAGGGGCACCTGGGTGGCTTAGCCATTAAGCGTCTGCCTTCAGCTCAGGTCATGATCCCAGAGTCCTGGGATCGAGCCCCGCATCGGGCTCCCTGTTCCATGGGAAGCCTGCTTCTCCCTCTCCCACTCCGCCTGCTTGTGTTCCCTCTCTCACTGTGTCTCTCTCTCTGTCAAATAAATAAATAAAATCTTTAAAAAAAAAATGTGAGAGTGAACTAAATGGTGACACATGGCAATGACATAAAGTTTAATCTCCATATCCAGCACATTGTTGTCCACCTCTCCTATTATATAAGGATGTTCTGTTCAATACTGGATGTTTAGAAATGTAAAAAAAAAAAAAAAAAAAAAAATAGTCATGATGCAGAGAGTTGTGACGACAACAGAGCTCAGACAGGACTCTGTAGCTAGTGGTATCAATGTAGATTTGTTGCTTGACTGCCCAGCAGCCAAAAAAAAAAAAGGAAAAAGTTAAAAAGACAGTATATGCAATACTTGGGGGAATCAGCGATCTTGTAAAGCAACAAAATACTACAGCCATCTATACTTTCTGCTGAACATAAAATGTGTATCATAAAGAATGGTGTTTTCTACTGATTCATCTGGTAGAAACTTTTTACAAGCTGTATCTTAGGCACCATCCAACATATGGCCTTTCTTTCCAGGTGACAAAGTAATTCCACTCTACATGCCTCAATGTAGAAAATGCAAGTTCTGTCTGAGTCCACTCACAAATTTCTGTAAAAAACTCAGGTAAGCTCTATACACTGGTTAGTAAGACTATAAATTGGTATAAATATTTGCAAAAGTACACTGGCAATACCTGGATGAAGTTTCTACCTACCAATCCTAGTCCTAGGTGTATACAGGAAATTGTTGCAAAACTACCCAAAGAAACATATGCTAAAATGTTCACTGCAACATTGTTTATAACAGCATGTAAAAATAGCCCAATGTCCACCAATAAGACAATGAATTAACAAATTGCTATGTAGTAACACAGTGGAAAACTATGCAACAATGAAAAGGGTTAAACCTGATCTACATACAACAACATAGAATAATTTCACACACATAATGTTAAGGGAATGAAGCAAGCTTCTGACAAATATGTTTAGTAAGATATCATATACAAAACAGTACAATATACAGGGGCACCAGGGTGGCTCAGTCCATTAAGCCTCTGACTCCTGATTTCAGCTCAGCTCCTAATCTCAGAGTAATGAGATCAAGCCCCGCATCAGGCTCTGCCCTCAGTGGGGAGTCTGCTTCTCTCCTTCTCCCTCTCCCCACTCGCACTGCTCTCTCTCTCAAATAAATAAATAAATCTTAAAAAAAAAAAAACCTATATACAGTATAGTTTACGGTTACATGTGTATGTAGTAAAGGTATAAATACATCACTGGAATGATAAATGCCAAACTCAAAATAGTAGCTACTTCTATAGGAAATGAGAGAGGAATGAAATGAGGTGCAGTAATTTATTCCAAGGCCCACAGATAAAAGTCCTAGAGCTAGATTTTGAACATAGACCGTCTAACTCCAGACTCCAAAACCTTTATCACCTTATTCTTTAATGAGACTACATACAGAAAAATCTATTTGTCCTTAATGCCAAATGAAGCTAGTTATTTCAGAAGCTAAATTGTATTACTCTTACATCTAATACTGTGCCTCAATTTCCTCATCTATAAAATGGGAATAATAATAATGCTTACTTCTCAGGGTTGTTGTTGTAGATATTTAAAGAATTACATACACCCTTTTGCAAACTTTTAATGAAATAATAGATTTTGGCAATGACCATCAATTCTTTCTAACATCACAAAAAGAGAGAGAATAAGGCATTATGTGTCTCCAGATGAAGATACCCAACACCATCTTTGAAATATTCCTACAAAAATATAAAACCTAAATTAAATCAACCAGTTAGATTGAAAATACTAGTTTAGAGGAAATACAGGGATGGAAAAATGTATTAAACCCAATTACAGGAATGTAATCAGAAAAATTCAGAATGAGGAAAACTGTACAGAACAAATGACTGTTTCTTCAACATACAAATTGCAAAGGAAAAAAACCAGGAGGGAGGTGAGAACCTGTCATTTTTTAAAAGAGACAACACACATATCAACGAAATGCAATATGTCAATCTAAAAGAATCTATATTTTTGAGATACATACTAAAATATTTACAAATGAAAATAGTAATGTGTGAGGTTTACTTCAAAACCATCCCATGGGAGGGTAGGTGCTGGGGGAGGGTCGGTGCTGGAGGTGGGGATTGGGGGGGTTAAAGACGCCAGAAGATCAGCCCCGAGATGGTAACTGCTGAAGCTGGGATATGGTTGCACGGACATTCAACACGCCAGTCTTCCTACTATTATATACAGCTGAGTTTTCCATAATAAATTTTTTTTAAGAATTAATACATACAAACCCCTAAGAGAGTTTCTGGCACATAAAAAGTATTCAATAAAAAGTTTATCATCATCTTTAGACTACTTCTGACTACATATTTAGGTGTAAAGTCTCAAGTAATTTTCTCAATTTTTCTATCTCAGAAAATTGTCATAACAAAAATATAACACCTAACCTTTTTTTTCAGGAGTGTAATCAGTGGCCCATTTACATTCTCTTTTTTGTATCTTTTTTTTTTTTTTTTAATTTTCTAGTCCAGTGAAAAATCCTCTTGTTGATCAAGAACTACTGGAAGACAAAACCAGTAGGTTTACCTGCAAAGGAAAACCAATTTACCATTTCATGGGGACCAGTACCTTCACTCAGTACACCGTAGTGTCGGATATAAATCTTGCCAAAATCGATGATGATGCAAATTTAGAGAGAGTTTGTCTGTTTGGATGTGGGTTTTCAACTGGCTATGGAGCTGCAATCAACAATGCCAAGGTAAAAGTGGTTCATCACCAGGTAGCATAAAATAGAATTTTACTAGGAGACGGTGATAAAGCAGCTAGTTACTCTTCAAGCCCTAGCTCTGTCATTTATTACCTCTGTGGCGTAAGGCAAGTTATTTAACCTCTCCACTCCTACTCTCTGCAATAAACATCTACTACAAATAGTTATGGGGCTAATTAAATCAGATTACATACGTAAGACATCTGGCCCAACAGCTGGCATATCGTTGGCACCCGGTTCATGTTAATTTCTTTTCCTATACTAATATGTTAGATTACAGACCACCCCTACCTTAAACACAACATGCTTAAATATGTCCCCTAAATATGAATGCTCACTCTGGGAGAGCAGACCCAGTCAAGAGGCAACAGAAACTAGATATCCCCCATCTCCATAGAATCACCCCTGCTTTCTCCCTGATCCTGCAGATTTCTCTCCCTCCAACTGGTGATTCATCTCTGCTTCTCATCCTGGCCCTTTGTGGCTCCAAGGGAGTGTGCGTCAGGTGGCAGCCCTGAGGGTGGCAAGATGCATCCCTGGAAGCCCATGTTAGAATTCAGAAGCTTCCACAAAACTGTTCAGTGAGAACTGGACAGATGTCAGTATCACTTGGATGCCTCAAACAACCCTGGTATTTAAATCTCTTTCTCATCAGTCTTCATCCCTTGAGTTCAAACTGCAAAATGCAACCAGAGTGGTCTTTCTAAACAACAAATGTGAAGATTTCATTCCCCTTGCATACTCCACTTTTCTGTCAGCAGGCTGGTGTTTCTCCCTAACTCTCCCTTCACGGGCTTACCGTTCCCCAAGGCCTGACCCTGAGTATCCGGGTTCCAATCACTGTGACCCTGGGTTTTCCATGCCTGGCTCCCACCAACACTGCCTGGGATGCTCCCCCACCTCTTCTGGCTGACTCCATTTTTTGTTGTTGTTGTTGTTGTTACTTCCTATCAGAAACCCTCCAGCCTCCTAGGCATGCATTAGGTGTCCCTCCCAGTTTCCCCCAAAATATCTGTGTTTATCCCTGTCTTCCTTCTTATCACACTCTGGAGAAATTTTCCATTTATTTCTCCTTCCTTTTAGACTATTTGCTCCTTGAGGGCAAGAACTCTCTCTTGTTCATTGTGGTATCTCCAGAGCCTAGCTCTGTGCCTGGCACACAGTAGGAACTGGATAATTTTTCAATGAATGAATGAATGAAGCCAGGCTCCTATGCAACCCTTAAAACATCTTGATAAGGCTTGATCCTCAGCTTAAAAATCCAAATACTCCTTTTTATCAGGTTACCTGGAATTGTTCAAGTGTCAAGGAAATAAACTCAGCCTAACCAAAATAAAAAAGCTGATCTGATAGCCAGAATATCAAGATAAGACTTCCCATTGAGAATTGGTCAAGCAGACAGGAATGCTACTTTTCGCTATCAGTATATTAAAAATGAAAAATTGTATGGGAAGTCAGACTACAATCTGAAGGCTGCTAGAGGAAGGGTATTGTTAACTGAGTGGAGTTAAAAGCAGATGTAACCTTGGCAGTCAAGGCATATTCTCCTCTAGATAGCACTGGAAGAATTATTGCTCTTTGGGCCACCCTCTCCCCTTTCCTGGACCCCATGCAGACTATCACCTTCTCCTACTCTAGTCTTTCTTCAGGAATATTAACACTAGAGACTCAGCTACAGTTTTCTTTAAAATCCATTCAAAGTTGATGTAAATTTCTAGGTCCTGTTCTTCTCACTGTTGAGGAACACTTAAACCACTTCATAGGAGCTTAGGGAAGAAAAGAGAAATGAATCTGATAGGAACAAGTTAAGAGAAGAAATATCAATTCTAGCCAAAAGGCAAGAGCTTTAATAAAGTTTAATTTACTTCTGGGAAGAAAAGTAATGAAACAACTTTGTGTAATTATTGGGAGACCTGTGCCCAGCATCACCAGGACTCCTAATTCTTTTTAATCTGCTCGTATCCTTTACTGACAAATTAATCATATTTCACAGAGATCTTTGGAAGCATGAAAATGTCCCGTAACAGTGTTGTCTACAAATAGATAATCATCCACGATGTACAGTCCTAATTCTCAAATGGGGAGAGGGGTACTTTATAGTGACTCTCCCCCCACTACTGCAATCAAAGGCACTTTTACACATAGCCATCTAGTTGGTTTAACACAATTAATACAGTGTATTCCAATTATACTGTTGTGAGCTATGTACAACTACTGTGTACAACACTGCCTCAATGAGAAAAATGCCCTTTACTCAATGACACAGGCAAACTTTTGAACACAGTCTGTAGAGAAATGTATTTGGAACTATACTGAACACATGCCACAATATTAAATAGCACATTGTGTATATAGAACAATATTCTGAATATTTGTAAAAAATGTTTTATTTTGCCCTGAGTAACAAAAGTCAGTGCATGCTGCCTGATATCATGCATAAATTAAAGTAAGAGATACACATTCTCTCTATTCCTTAATAGTTTTGTTTCCAATTTAGAATGTATCAGTACTTCCGTTGGGCAGATTCCTCTTTCCCTTTTGTTTATGCTTTAAGTCTAACAGTTCCCCATCATCATTAGAAAATATTACTGAAGCATCTCTCTGTGTAGTATTTTTTTACCATTATACACTCTCAGAATAACACATTCCAGTTACAGCAACTTTCCCTATTATCTTGTATATTCAGTTTTTATTTAATTCAATGCAACAAACATTTATTAAAGACCCAACCTACAGAATACTCTTAATAGCAATGTAGAAGATAATATGCCTTCAAAGAACTTACAGTCTTTTGAAGAAACACACAAATACAAAATCAATCAACCAAGGCAGATTATAAATACAATACAGAAAAAGCAAAAAGGTGGGCACTAATTCCTGATTGAAGAATCAAGAGAAGTTTTATGGGGAGAGTGTCATTTAAGTTAGGCCTAGAAGTAGAGGTCACATTTTAATCAGAGGAAATAAGGTGAGAAGTGCATCAGGCTGAGGAAACAGCATGAACTGAGGATGAGGAAAGGAAGCCACGACAGTGTAGAGTGACTACAGCAATGGGACTACCACAGAGATGAAGCTGGAAGTTAGCTGGTCAGCTCTAAAAACCCTTCAATTTGATGCAAAGAAATCTGGATTTCATTCCATTTAAATTAACTGATGATTTGGGATGTGAATTAATTCACATTTAGAGAAACAGCACTCATTCAAAACCAACTATATAATACTAATACAACCAAATAAGGCCTATTAAAAATATAAATTAATTATGATCTATTGGAAAAGGAAAACAATAAACCCTTTAAAATGTGTGGGTTTTAAAATTCTGTTCTGACAACAGTAAAGGGAAGAGGAAAACAAGCAGATTATTTTCACTTGGGTTTGTTTCTGAGGAGCTGATAATTCTAATGGCATTCAAATGATTCTCCATATTTAGCCAGTGACCCAGCCATTTTCATATTGGCAGATTTCCCCCATTAGCTATATCATTTAGTTTTATGACAGGCAGTCTTTCATTTACATGTTCCTGCCTCCACCTTACTCTCTTTTTTTTTTTTTTTTAAAGATTTTATTTATTTATTTGAGAGAGAGAGAATGAGAGAGAGCACATGAGAGGGGGGAGGGTCAGAGGGAGAAGCAGACTCCCTGCCGAGCAGGGAGCCCGATGCGGGACTCAATCCAGGGACTCCAGGATCATGACCCAAGCCGAAGGCAGCCGCCTAACCAACTGAGCCACCCAGGCGCCCTTACTCTCTTTCTTTAAAAAAAAAAGTGAGGCCACTTCCTTTAAAAGTTAATTTATAATTTTGCTGCCTGCAGGTCACCCCTGGTTCTACTTGTGCCATCTTTGGCCTAGGAGGTGTTGGTCTTTCCGCTATAATGGGTTGTAAAGTAGCAGGAGCTTCCAGAATCATAGCTATTGACATCAACAGTGAGAAATTTACAAAGGCCAAAGCCCTTGGAGCCACTGACTGCCTCAATCCTCGAAACCTAGATAAACCCATCCAGGAGTTCATCATTGAAATGACCAATGGAGGTGTGGATTTTGCCCTTGACTGTGCAGGTGGACCTGAAACCATGGTATGTCTATTTTTTATAAAAGTATATAATAAATTACATTTAGTAACATTAATAAACATTGGCAATATGTTTATATTGAGATAGTTATTTTACATTTAATATTAATATACTTATATATGTATTTAATTTATATATTCATATAAATATTTATATTAGATTGCATGTATTAATATTTAACTAATAAATATTAATATTTACTTAATAGGTTATTAATATTTCTGTATGTCCTTCCACATGAAATTCAGCAAAAAGAGAAAACTTAGAAATGAAAATTTAGAAGAACTGTGCCTATGAGAAATAAGAAAGAAAAAAAGAGAAAAGGCGGATTTAGAGGAGGGAAGAAGACAGGCTGACATATGTCACCCCTAACAGCTGGAGGTATTCCACTCCCACCTAAAAGCAGAGACGCGAATAGTTAGCGATCTACAAACAATCCAGTTCTGTCCATCAGATCTCAATAAACGGGCTGCAAAATTAGGTCCACATCATAAATCTGAAATTTTCAATATATTCAATATATTACACACACACCCACACACACATACACACACTGCAAAATTAAAAAGTAGATCTTTTTTCCTAAACACTACAATTTGGTATCATTCAGATTTCTTCTCTCAGGACAAGCTACATAATTTGCAGGTCTTTCTAGGAACAGGGCCCTAAGCAACTGCACCAGCTGGAGACCCACGAAGTCAGCCCTGTTTATTCTTACTCGAGAAAGTGGGGTAAAGAGCCAACCACACAGACAACACATGGAAAAGTTAGTTTGACAGACTGCCCAGCCTCACTCCAGTCAATGTTCACTTGATGCATATTTGCTCAAAGACACTAAGTAGAGTTTTGTTTTGTTTTATGAAATGACCAATTTATCGACTAATTATCTGCCTATGGATTCTTCTTATTTCATGAGTGAGATCTGTGGAGTAACTACGCATTATGCGCTTTTATTTACGACTTCACTCAACGTGGCTCCCAAAACCCTCCTCTAGGGAGGTTATAAAAAATAGAATTCTGTACTTCAACTTCCCAGCAGCAGGCTTGGTACAGTTCTTCCCCTTGGTTCTTACCCAACTGATGCATTCTGCAGAAGAGAATGAAGTTGGGGAGGAGTTGCTGAAAGCATCAGTCTCCCTTCCTGCGTCTCTCCTCTCAGAATGGTTTAATTGGAATAATGTAACTGCTTAAAGGACAATGTGGCAGGTAATAAGCACTCAATAAATGTTAGCTATTACTGAAAATGCATGCATTAAGGGCTCCTCATCCTGCACTGCTCCCGTGTTCAATGCTTCAGACCCTCTTTTTAAATTATCCTTGGCATCTGCAACTTACAATGTGCTACATCCATTCTTCTACTTTGCACAGCTCAAATTTTTTTCAAACATTGAAATTCAGCCTATTGACCTTATTTTTCCAGTACAGAGATTCTCAACACTGGCTACACTTCAGAAATGCCTGGGGAGTTGTTACTGTCATTGTTTAGAAGCTATGAATGGACTATATGCCAGGATATTCTCATGAGTCTAGGGCCCACATACCAATATTTTTTACAAGTTACTTAAGCTGAGAACCACTTGATCTAAAACTTGGCAGGTTCTATTATTATTTAAATTATGGAATAGAATTATACCAGAGAATCCAAATAAGAATAGATGGATTTCTTTAATCACAAAAAGATCAGCTACCTACCCATCCATCAAATTTCCATAACTAAGGAAAGCTAAATTTCTCAGTTGTAGAGGAGATTCCAGTAATGCATGTGAACTTGAGTTCAATGACCACTAATTCTCTAAAGCAGCCCAAAGAATCCAACAGAACAATCAGAAAGTTACAATAACGGAACTATTATAAAGTTTTGAGAAGTAAAAGTAATTCTCATCAAAAGTTATCAGAAGCTTCTAAATAAAACCCTGTACTTGCATATAATACCCATTTCTAACTAAGTCATCATTAGGGAGATGAATTGCTTGCTTGAAGCAAAGCTCCAGAAATGCAGAAAAGGCAAACAGGGGGGCGCCTGAGTGGCTTAGTCAGTTGGGCATCAGACTCTCGATTTCAGCTTGGGTCATGATCTTGGGGTCATGGGATCGAGCCCTGCATTGGGCTCTGCATTCAGCAAGCAGTCTGCTCAGGATACTCTCTCCCTCTGACCCTCCTCCTCCCCCACATACGCTCTCTCTCTCTCACTCTCAAATAGATGGATAAATCTTTAAAAAAAAAAAAAAGGCAAACAGGAAAAATATTTTAAAACTAAAATAGAGGAGTCAATGTAAATAGCTACCTACAGGTAACAAGTAAGATCTATGAATTTTCCCCTCTCCATGATCTCTCTATACAGCATAAACAAAAATATTTCTGCCATATAAAAAGTGCATATGTAGAAGAGTTGCTATTAGGAATGTTATGAATTCTCAAAACAATAAATAAACATTTATTCAAATAAAAATTTCAAAACACATTCTAAAAGTTCTAGGTCACCGCATCTACCATCGCTAGTAAGACAGACAGACAAAGAAAAGGGGGAGAATTTACTGTACTTCAAATTGCTTCTTCTTTTAAGGGCACCTGGGTGGCTCAGTCAGTTAAGCGTCTGCCTTCGGCTCAGGTCATGATCTCAGGGTCCTGAGACTGAGTCCCGCGTTGGGCTCCCTGCTCAGCAGGGAGCCTGCTTCTCTCTCTCCCTCTGCTGTCCCCCCTCACCCCGCTTGTGCTCTCTCACTCTTGCTCTCTCAAATAAACAAAGAAATAAAGAAATTCCTTCTTTTATATAGTGATCAGTAATGAAAAAAGCTGTACTTCCTATTGAGACTCTTGTAAAAGTAAAAATTGCCCCAACAAGTCAGAATTAAGTTGAGCGCTGACTATGGCAAAGGATCTAAAACAAAGTTTACACTTTCATTCTTTAAGATTAGTCTCAGAAGATTTAAATGTTCATCTATTTACCATACAGCTTCTTGTGGAATGGCCATCCGCAAGTTTGGATCTTTCTCAAATTTCTTTACATTTTCAAACCTGGGCATTTTTGTATTAACCCCAAACTTGCAGCAGGTTAACATAATATGGTTTTCTCTCTCATGGGAAGATCAGTGCAACTCTGCTGGGCCACCGCCTTCCATGCAGCAACTCAGCAACCAAGGCTCAATCAAGTGCACCTTCTCGGCTTCACGGGGGCAACACGAGGTGATCTTGGGTGTTAGAGTAGGAGAGCTCACAGCCGGCAGGTTGTACAGCGGCTTTTCTGTTTCGTCTACAAAATACCACACGTCACAATACCACACATTGTTCTGTTTCATCTACAAAATACCACACGTCACAGAGCCCATGGCCCTGAAGTAGTTACGTGACTCTATCAAACTCTGAGAGCTGAGGGACCTAGAGAAGCAGATGAAATGTTTTATGAGCAAGAGCCTGTGTCAGATTCTGTTTAACTGTGCTCCTCTGTTTTAAAATAGCACTTTTTTATTTATCCTACACTGAGATATATACCAAGTTTACAGCGTGTACCTCATTTCCTAGGTTCTAGTAAATACGTATTCATCCTCTCTTCATGACTTCAAGGATTATGTTTTTGTGCCTCTGAAACTGCAAATCTTTTAGTACATACCCACGGCAGATCACCGAGAACTTGATTAGAATGTATAATATTTATCTTCTAGAGTTCTTTCCTAACTTCACATGTTTTTTTCTTGGTATGCAATGAAATACACTCCAGGTTCAGCATAACTATGGTATTAAACAGAAGGAAATAATAGGTTCTGTTTCTTTGTAATATCTTTTTTTGATGAAGTTCAAATTTTTAATGAATGGTCTATCTGAAACTGAACAGTGGTGCTTCAAGTATCAATCAACAATACCATAACCTCTTTAGCTTGAGTACTCTTATATGCAGAGTTGTATAAATTTTCCCTAAAGCATTGTACATACCTACACTAGAGTTCATGTTCTACTTGTTCTACTTATTCAGCTAATCCTTTCTGTTTGACCTTCCAGAGAGCAGCCCTGGACAGTACAATAGTAGGCTGGGGATCATGTACTTTCATTGGAGTAGACTCTGAAATGAGAGGATTGATGGTATCTCCAGTGGAGCTAATAATGGGCCGTACCATAAATGGAACATGCTTTGGTGGTCAGTTTTTTTTCTCTTTTAATTTTCTCCATAGTGGTATGCAAATTCTTATAAAGAAGATTATTGAATGGAAAGGAAAACTGTTTAAATATTGAGTGCCTAATAACACATCTAGAGACTGCACAAAAGTTATTCTAGGAATTATTTGAAAGTAAACAGTTTCTATATATGGATAACTACAATTTGCAAACTGAAATTCAATTTGCATTAAAATGAACCAACACAGAGGAACAAAAGGTAAACTTTGACCAAACGGAGATAATTCCTTATCTAGAAATAGGAACTAATTTTAACATTTCTTATTAAGAAAAACTTTTAAATAAATAAAAGTGTAGAAAATTAAAGATGGGAGGGATAATCCATTTGAAGCAACCCAAATCTTACCTAGTAATTTCATTCACTCAACAAACTGATTAAACTACTGTCACCTACCATGTCTTTACTTGGCATTTTGGTCAAATTACAGGTTGGAAAAGCATCGATTCTATCCCAAAGCTGGTTACTGACTACAAGAATAAGAAATTTGATCTGGACATACTGGTGACTCATACCCTGCCTTTTGACAAAATCAATGAGGCATTTGACCTGATGAACCAAGGCAAAAGGTAAATTAACAAACAGAGGAATAAGTGGTTTGAAAAACCTTTACGATGACTCTTTATTTGATGTTAAGAACTAACCAGTTTGTCTTTTCTGACATTTTCCACATCATCACACATCCTAGATGTGCTTGAAAGATTAAATAGTGGCCTCTGGAAAAAAGAAAAGCTTCCTACTCTATTTCCATAATATACACTGCCACACACTATCCCAACATAGAGTGATGATATAAACTGATACATATTTTCCCTTTCACAAACAACTGTTAACTCAGTTGGGGCTGCTCCCTAGAAAGAAAGGTTTCCACAGTATAATGTCAGGTCACTCTGGTGCAATACAGCCCTGGGTCTCGCATCATTATGTTCTGCAATTAACAAAAGAATGCCCACTCCAGGCCCTTCATGATCAGAACCAGGTGAAAACCATGGATATGTGAGCAGTGAGTGGCTCGTTTAAAGAAACCTAAAGGATGACCCAACGCTCTCTTGCTTTGTCCCAGGTCTCCTATAAGATAACGTTCTGATCCACAGTTTTAGCTATATTGTGCTCCTCTGGCACAGACCCTGAGAACTAATTTATAGAAATGTCCCAACTGGGGGATCTGCAGCAATTGAGGAGCAGGGGACACTAGGATCAATGATTTTGGTTAAAATGATCAAGCACAGCTTGGTCAATAGAAGCAAAAGGAAAAACACCAGGAACAGTTTCACAGAGGAGATGAAGGACCAAATAAGCAATAAAAAGAGAAGATATCACAAAATAGGGAGTGGGGGGGGGGGAGCCTAAAGTTAAATAAAGTTAAATGACATGAGTTTGAAGCAGAAAATAAATGTGGCAAAAGAAGAAAATGGGTCCATGATGTGAGGACCCAGGCTACTTCCTGGGAAAGAAACCTGAGAAATTATTTCTACTGACAGGAACTCTCTAATTTTCAAACACACTAGGTGCAACGTATCAAAAAGAAGTTCAATAAAAAGAAAAAGAAAAAAGAAACATTATTTAAGCTACATAAAATAACTTAGTGTATAAGCCCTGCAATATCTTGCACAATCTCAATATCCCCATAAGGAGCAGCCCTTATGTCAGGAGTTAGGTTGGGAGTTCGGGGCCTTAGACCCTAAAACTCTTATCTCCTCCACCACCACACCTTTTCCCCTAGAGTTCTCAGTTATGGAATATATCCACAAGGAATGCTAAGTGGCAGCTAAATGGAAAATGGTGAATTACTTTATTAACAGCTGGGCAAGTCTCCCATACTCTTAAAGTAGGCCTGATAATCAGTGGAAGAATGGAAGGCCGAGGGCTAGATACCTGAATGAGGCCACCTACTTCCCCTCTGGCTCACTGGGAAGACCACATTACTGCCCACACCGATGGAACGGTGACAGTGGAGAAGGCAGAGGATGGGACTTAGCATATGGGTATAGAAGCAAGGAAGTAGAGAGAGTACAACCCCCAGTTGGTCTTTTAAGGTGCAGTGACCCCAACTCATGGTGAGGAAAGGACACAGAGGTTCTCTCTCCACAGGCAGACAGATGTAGTTCCAGTCTCTGGGTGAAGACAACATCATGGATGGCAACCCGCTAATGCCAGGGATTCCACAGCTCCAGCAGCAAGGTGGAACATACGGAAGTCTCTGTTCTTGAGGCTTACCCCCTTCTTTGCTTCTGCATGTTGAAGGAATTATCCAGGAGTAAGAATATTTAGGTTCTCAGAAAGCATCATCCCAACACACCAAGCAGTTACTATTCCAAGATGAAAACCCCACTACAACCTTAGCATGTTTACTCTGTAGCACCATCAGGCAGCACAGACCTCACCCAGGGTCACGTGAGGGTCCCCAACTTTTCCCAGCTTCCTAGCATCATATACAAAGTATTATTAATTCCATGAATGTCAAGATAAAAGAAATTAGGGATAATGTGCTAATTTCTTTTCTTGATAGAAGTCTATAAAGAAAGATTAAACCAAATGCTGAAAGAAAAATACAAAAATTATTTGTGGGTTTTGGTTAGATTTACCATAAAAATTATGCTATTGTCTTATTATTAACAGCATTCGAATAGTCCTGACCTTCTGAAGACACCAGAACAAACTGGAATACTACCTGACTGAATCTGAACCCTTCTTGTTAATTTATAACCTGTAATAATGAACCAAGGATTGCCATGAATTTAAACAACTATTTACAGTTAACATCTCAACATCAAATAGTTATAAACATCACAGCATTTTTAAATATATTAATATTTCCTGTTTAGTAATTATGATAACTGATGTGTTATTGAATAGAATTACATGATGAGAATTGTTTAAAACTAGTTCTGGAGAGGTGGGAGCGGGGAATGAAGAGTAATAAGTAAAGCTAGATTGGCTGTTTGTTTATAATTTTTTAGGTTGGGTGATAAATATATGGGGTTTCATTACACTGTTCTCTCTACTTTTGTTTATGCTTAAAATTTTCCATAATAAAATCATTTTTACTAGAAAAAAATTACTATTATATATGTGTACATAAGATACATATGTCTTTAAAATATGTCATATATATAAAATGCTATTACATAATTTCTGGGTTTCAATAAGCTACAAGCTAATCTTCTTTAATAAGCTGCTAAATAATTTCCTTTTTAACATCTGGTATTTTCTTTTCTCTTAGCCCTGTTTTACCACTATGAACTGTAATCACAAGCAGTGGGATATCAGAAGCTATATAAATGAGTATAGATATATAAAAAATGAAAAGTTTTTAAAAGAAAAAACACACCTATACTCTCAAATTTCCATCTTTATTAATTGCCCTTTTCACCTTTGATAATCATGACAACATATAATGTTTAGAGCTTTAGAGTTTAACAATCCGTAATTAGCACTAAGTATTTTTTATAGTCAATTAAAAGTGACAGAGAGCAAAGTACCTATTATAAACACAGTAAGTAAAAAGTTACAAGACATAACAGACAATTAGATTTATATAGGCTTTAGTGGGAAAGGAGGGGAAAAAATTAAAAATAAAAAAGATTTATATGAAAAGCAAAATGAGTGTTTTCAAACAATTATCCTCATAGATGCTACAATGGACAGTTTAAGGATAAGAGATAATAATTTGGATGGGAGTAACAAACACTAGCTATCAGCTTAGCCTAATTCCTGAAACCCCCTGGTTTTATTTTTAAATGTTTACCACATATTGAACTCTGAGAGAAGATAAACCTCTCGGAAGCTTTGGCAGAGGAGGTTGATAATATCTCAAAGTAGAAACTTACATTCCTGCTTATTGCAGACTCTCTTTCGTTAGAAATGGAAGCCAGTTCATCTGTCTGTAAATGCTTGCTTTGTTGGCATTGTGGGGAGTAGGATGCACCCAACAGGGGGCTGTCCTTTCCCACACTATTCCCTGTATCAGGTGTGTTCTGTCTCCTCATCCCCTCAGCCTCCACTCCTCAATCTTTCCCCAGCCTCGCTTGAGACCCACCTCCTTTTCAGCTGTTGACAGCTACAGAGCTGTTTCCCTTCCCTGATCATCTTTGGCTCTTAGTGTCTTTATCGAAAACTTAACACATGCCCCTTCCATTGTTAGTTTTTCAAGCATGTTTGTAAACTTCTTGAAGGCAGAACAGTCTTTGAATATATCCCTCTGTTAGACATAATAAATACATGATGCTTGACAAAGTTTATCCTCACAAGTCTCTGGTTTATTTTAGAATATTTCTTTTGAATGATATTTTTCCAAAACATTTTCTACATGCCCCTTTTTTTCCTAAACAGAGATTCATAAACCAATCCTAATAACTCAGAATGGTCGTTATGAGGATTAATTTTTATGCCAAGTTGTGTGATGCAGTAGTTTCTCTCCCTCTCCCTTTCCTTCTATCTCTGCAATCACTCCTGCAAGTCAGTGACCCCTGCCTCTATTCATCTTCTAATTTTCCAAGTTTGGTTATGTGACTTGGAAAAAAACAAACAAACAAACAAAAAACTTCATTATTCTCCACAATGCTGTTAAAATTACTTATAGAATCAGTGAAAACCCAAAATGATGTGTATGAGGTTTAAAGCTTAACTTTGATCATTCCTTTGGCAGTGGAGACCTTTTTTCTCATCCGTGCACCCAGCTGAAACTCCTAGTATATGTAATTACAATATAATTCTTCAAAATGTACACCTAATGCCTAAGTCACCCAAACATCTTTCTTAAAATGAGAAATGAATGCTGAATCTATATGATACTCCAGAAACCAAAATCATGCACCAGTAATGCATTTGGCAATGTGCAGAAAAGTTCCATTTAAAAACTGCCCTTTATTTTTTTTTTAAAGATTTATTTATTTATTTGAGAGACAGAGACAGAGAGAGAGTGCGGGCAGGAAGAGGGGCAGAGGGAGAGGGAGACAAGCAGACTCCCACTGAGTGGGGAGCCCGACGCAGGGTTCAATCCCAGGACCTGGAGGATCATGCCCTGAGTTGAAATCAAGAGTAGGACGCCACCCAGGTGCCCCTAAAAATTGCACTTTAAAGACATAAAAATAAATCTGCAAGCTACTGACAATTATGTTTTTCCTAAGGGCTCTCACATTCACTCTTCAATTTTAAATGTTACTTTTTAAAATACTAGGGGCAACACACAAATCACAGTATTTCTAGGGTACCAAGTTACTGAAACAAAACTGGAATGGAATTTGATCCCTCCAAAGGGAAAAAGAAAATTATTTTAAAGGTTTGGATTCTCTAACATAGTAAGATATTCAGGTCTATTTTGTGTGTGTGTGCTTTCTCAGCCTGAAATTATTACAAAACTTTAAGAATGTAAGTTAATAGGATGAACAATACTTGAATTTAGAAGGCAATACAATCATGATATATTCTTCTGACAAGAAAAACGCAGTTTTAAGATATAGTCCCAGTCTCTCCAAACATCTTAGCTTGTCATTGTTTTCTAAATGCTACTACAGCGCCCTCTGGTGTTCTTTAAAACATTTTTCCCATCTACCCAGATCCTATTTTCTTGGGGGAAAAAAAAAAAAAGGATTCAGGGAAAGAATAACAAGTTTCATTTATACCATAGTTGACATTTTAAAAAGTACTTGCGGGCGCCTGGGTGGCTCAGTTGCTTGAGCGACTGCCTTCGGCTCAGGTCATGATCCTGGAGTCCCGGGATTGAGTCCCGCATCGGGCTCCCTGCTCAGCGGGGAGTCTGCTTCTCCCTCTGACCCTCCTCCCTCTCGTGCTCTCTGTCTCTCATTCTCTCTGTCTCAAATAAATAAATAAAAAATAAAATCTTTAAAAAAAAAAGTACTTGCATGTGCATTATTCCATATGATTCTCCAGAATTTTGAATGGACCATAAATTTTGAGAGCAAGGCCATTTTTCATATTCTTTGAGTGCCTTGCAGATAGGCCCTCCAGCAATGTGCTCTATCAGGTAGACAGGGCAGAATTTATGAACCTCATAGAATAAATCCTATGTTACAGGGAAAAGAGACTTATGAAAACTCTCATAAGCAAGTAAGAAAAATCTTGAAGGTTCACAGAAACTTCAAGCTGAACATGATCTTAAGAATGGATGGTTGGGGCACCTGGATGGCTCAGTCATTGAGCATCTGCCTTCGGCTCAGGTCATGATCCCAGGGTCCTGGGATCGAGCCCCGCATCCGGCTCCCTGCTCGACGGGAGGCCTGCTTCTCCCTCTCCCACTCCCCCTGTTTGTGTTCCCTCTCTCACTGTCTCTATCAAATAAATAAATAAAATCTTTAAAAAATAAAAAATGGGACGCCTAGGTGGCTCAGTCGTTAAGCGTCTGCCTTCAGCTCAAGTCATGTCCCAGGGTCCTGGGATCAAGCCCCACATCAGGCTCCCAGCTCAGCGGGAAGCCTGCTTCTCCCTCTCCCACTCCCCCTGCTTGTGTT
>NC_138370.1:104657885-104711397 GCF_054177405.1 Leptonychotes weddellii
AATGTCCCTATTAGGAGATACTTGCTGAAGAATTTAAGGGTAAATTTCATGAGATTTGCAACTTCCTTTCAAATGGCTCATCAAAAAGGGGGGGGGGGCGTCTGGGTGGCTCAGTCATTGACCATCTGCCTTTGGCTAAGGGCATGATCCCAGAGTCCTGGGATGGATCCCCGCGTTGGGCTCCCTGCTTCGTGGGAAGCCTGCTTCTCCCTCTCCCACTCCCCCTGCTTGTGTTCCCTCTCTCACTGTGTCTCTCTCTGTCAAATAAATAAATAAAATCTTAAAAAAAAAAAGTGTGCGGGTGTGTGTGTGTGAGAGAGAGAGTAAATTTGACCAAAAAATATTAATTGGTAATCTAGGTGAAAAACATAGAGGTATCCATTGTCCTGTTTTTCAAATTCTGAAATTGCAAAACTTTTCAAAATAAAAGTTGGGTCAAGAAAGATGGATATTTCCCAATTCCAAATTAAATAAATATATCACTTTTTAAAGTATGCCTGACAGGTGGTCAGTCAACCCTAGATTAAGCACCCTCACAGGCCAATTTTTTTCCTTATGGTTAAAACTAAAGTCTGCCTCCCTAGTTCTGCCCTCTGGAGCATCACAAAGTTTCTCTAAATATACTTAGAGTCAATACTCCACATGCAGTGTGAATAACAGACCAGTAAATGCAATCTGTATTTATATATTCTTTAGTCAGCCAGCTCCATCATTGACAAATATTGAGGTGTATAAAATTCCTAAATATTTCCTCTCTGGAATACTACTAACCAGAATGCTCTTATTCTATCACTTTAACCCAAAGATAGACCATTTGTCTTCTCTGAAGTTTCAAGGTGTTCTTAGAAGGAAATTATGAGTAAATAGGCATTTAATAATATAGAAAAATTATATCCTCTTTATTTTATTGCTACTAAATAACATTTTTTATCCTTTCTGCCAATAAACTTGTTTTATAGGCCTACTTACAATGTAGCTAATAAAATTTCAGAACCTGACCTTAAAAATAAAAATGTTTATAATTAACCAAAGGAGTCTGAGAAAGAGATGAAAGAGATATCCCTTCTTGCAGATATATAAAAAATAAAATAAAATTCTGCATCATAAGCTACTTTTAAAAACCTGGTTTGATAAGGTATTAAATTAAAAAGGTTTCCAAAAGAGACAAACCAAAAAACCAACTCTTAACTATAGAGAACAAACAGATGGGACCAACCAGAGGAGAGGTGGGGGGGGGATGGGTGAAATAAGTGAAGGGGATTAAGAGTACACTTACCTTGATGAGCAGTGAGTAATATATGCAGCTGATGAATCACTATATTGTACACTTGAAACCGATATAACACTATATGTTAACTATACTGAAATTAAAACTCTTTTAAACTCAATTTTCTCTGAAAAAAAATTAATAAATTTAAAAGGTTTCCAAAAATATCTATTGGTTCTCCTCAATATGGAGATGTGTGAATATTCACAACTATTACTAGAATGTCTTCTGTTTTTTTGTTAAAAAGAAATCCATTCTCAGTTAATTTAATGTTACTTGAACCAAAATGTATTATATGATTCCAAAGACTTTAGAAAGTGTTGCCTTATCCTGTGAAAATAACCTCCAAGAGGAATCTGCAATTCTGCTCATCTTATAGCCAAGATTTTGACCTGGTAATAACATTGTAATTGGTATCTCTGTATTTCTAAACACTCTTCAAATTTTTCTGCCAAATTAAAAGAGAATCCTTAGCACTTTCCTTTTCTTCTGCATGCACAAGGTGGAATTATTAATTATTCCAAAATAATGGAGTAACTGAAAGCGTATGCCTTTGCTATATTTACTTTTTTTTAATCTGAGAGTCTGAATCTATGTTTCATTTATATTAATAAATCCATGGATGATGATACAAGTAGAAAAATAATAGATAGGGAAAAAATTCTAGGTTTGGAATAAGGGTTGATCCCAGTGAGAACAAATTTCTGCCCCCTGCAGAGTGAAAGGAATCCAATGTATCCAATCTGTCACAGAATGGCTGCCTAGTCCCCCTTAGGTATTATACCATATTGGGGATCCAGGGTGGTCAGACGTTGCTGTCAGTCTGAACACTGAGCTGTGGCAGAGCCAGAACATGCTTGGAAAGGATTATTTATGCTGTTGAGCCTATGCTCACATCTATGGGCACAACACTATAAGCCCACTAAGAAAGCACTTGGGGGACATATATTTTCTCACATACAGTGCTCAGTACAAAAGGTCCAGCCACATATCTCTTCTCCAGACTTATTACCAATCTTATAACCTCATTCCTTCAAAGTCCCTGGCCATCTGACCAAATCACTAATTACTGCCTATTAATCAATGTAGATCCATACCTCAGGCCATTTCATTCTTGTCAAAGAAGACTCCAAGAGATATACATAGGGGCGCCTGGGTGGCTCAGTCAGTTAAGCATCTGCCTTCGGCTCAGGTCATGATCTCAGAGTCCTGGGATCGAGCCCCACATGGGGCTCCCTGCTCAGTGGGGCGTCTGCTTCTCCCTCTCCCTCTGCCCCTCCCCCCACTCATGCTCTCTTGCTCTCTCTCAAATAAATAAATCTTTTTTAAAAAATAAAAAAAAAACAGATATACATAATTCTTGATGTTCTGTATTCCTGTAAGAGTTCCCAAATCTACCTCTACCAACTGCCAGAATATTGTACAGAGCACTGTAAACAAAGCTGAAATTCTCTTCCTCCTCTATAAACTGATCATATAGGTGTAGAAGTGCAGTAGGAGTGTGAGTCAATTGCTCAGGCAATTTACTGGGCCTTCAGGATCTGCTTGGATCCAGTCCTGTATACACAATTCCACTTGATAATGCTATCCTCCTGGGGCATGTCCAGGCTGAAAATTCTGTTGATCCAATAATACTCAGTTCATGGTGAGAAACGCAGAAAGCATGATTACCTAGCATGTCTTAGTTTGACATTTTCAATCATAAGAAGGACTGAAGAGAGCAAGACTTTGCTCTAAAACGCTAAGTTCTCCACCACAGATCTACTGGAGCTTGTCTAGGCTCCATACAACATCCTGCCACAGACACTTGAAAAATATTGAGTCCAAGGGTGCCTGGGTGGCTCAGATGGTTAAGCGTCTGCCTTCAGCTTGGGTCATGATCCCAGGGTCCTGGGATCAAGCCCCATATCAGGCTCCTGGCTCAGCGGGGAGCCTGCTTCTCCCTCTCCGCCTCTCCCCCTGCTCATGCTCCTCTGTATCTCTGTGTCTCAAGTGAATGAATAAAAGATTTAAAAAAAAAACAAAAACATTGAATCCATAAAAGGAAAGCATCAGGGTTGTTCTCACAGCAGTCTAGATCAGCTGGACTTCTCTTACTCTACGTTCCACTCAAAGCTGGCAGGTGAGAGCTGCCCGAAGATGATGTTGCCCACACTAGCTGCTGACACTCGTTAGCCATTCCTCACTTCTCCCTTACAAAAAGAAACCCAATTTCATTCAAGAAACAGGCAATAATCAGCTAAGGGAAGGTGGGAGTCTCCTTCAGCCCCAAGAGTTAAGCTATGAATGGTCTAATCCCATTCTCCTTTGCTAGTGACTGATTTGGGATAGACACATGACTCTATTCTGGTGAGACATATGGGGACGTCTGTTAGAGGGCTTTGGGGAGTGATTTCTCCCCTGATTTTAAAAAAAAGGAAGGGTAAAAAAAAGATCTTTTCCTTCCTACCTTTGGATGTTGTCATGTAAGGACCTGAGAGGCTGGAACTGTAGCAGCCATCTTACAACCATGGTGGGAAAAACAAGAGAATAGCAGAGCAGTTAAACTAGAGCCCTGACATCATACAGCAACCAGAATTTACCATTCTCTTTCATTAAACTGTCCAGCACTTTTTTTTTAATTTAAAAATCAATTAGCCAACATATAGTACATCATTAGTTTCAGATGTAGAGTTGAGTAATTCATCAGTTGTGTATAACACCCAGTACTCATCACATCATGTGCCCTCCTTAATGCCCATCACCCAGTTACCCCATCCCCCCACTCTCCTCCCCTCCAGCAACCCTCAGTTTGTTTCCTATAATTAAGAGTCTCTCATGGTTTTTCTCCCTCCCTGATTTCTTCCCAGTCTCCCCTCCCTTCCCCTATGATCCTCTGCGTTGTTTCTTATATTCCACATATGAGTGAAACCATATGATAGTACTAGAAGTCCTAGCTTCAGCAATCAGACAACAAAAAGGAAAAAAAGGCATTCAAATTGGCAAAGAAGAAGTCAAACTCTCTCTCTTCACAGATGACATGATACTTTATGTGGAAAACCCAAAAGACTCCATCCCGAAAATGCTAGAACTCATTCAGGAATTCAGCAAAGTGGCAGGATATAAAATCAATGCACAGAAATCAGTTGCATTTCTATACACTAACAGTGAGACAGAAGAAAGAGAAATTAAAGAATCGACCCATTTACAATTGCACCAAAAACCATAAGATACCTAGGAATAAACCTAACCAAAGAAGTAAAGGACCTGTACTCTAAAAACTGACCAGCACTTTTAGAAGTAACCATCTACCCCCTCTGGCTTTGAATGACTCATGCACTTTAATACTCTTCTATGTCAAAAACTGAGTAGTCCCCAAGGCTTTGCCTCCAATACTTACTCACTTCATTCCAGAAAATCAGAGCTGACTTTTTAATTAACTGTTTCATCCATCCCTGCACACCTAGAGATGCTCTACTCCGTAGAATCAGCTGAATTTTCACTGCTTTCAGCCTCAACCAGGTCAGATAATTAATCCCAGATTAACCCACTGATGGTCTGTTTTCTTGCAAAATTCCTAATACTGTTTTTGACTGATTTCATCGCAAGTCACAGAAATCGATTCTGGCTAATTTAAAACGATAAGGAACTTATTTAAAAGCTACTGGGTAGGTCACAATATTATCAAGAGGACTAGAAAACTTTCAGAGATACACAGCTTGAAATTTATATCCAAGCCTACGCAGCAGAACTGGTCTGAATAGGCTCCAGATGCTATAGACTGAACCACAATACCACCCTTGGACACAGGACATCACCACTGGCTTGGTTGCCATTGCTGCCCCAGGAAATTAAATCTGCAATGGGGAAGGAATGAGGGGTTTGCTTCTTCTGTTCATGCTCCATCGCTCCCACCACTTGCTAGCTACTGCTCAAGCCCCTCCATTGTCCAGACTCGAAGGGAGGGGAAATTTGGAGGAAAAGACTGTATTCTACATGACCAGTAACTACTGTTACAATCTGATATTGGTACTCTTTGGCTGTAGCACCTTTCAGATACTGGATTCCTTCTTGAGTGTGGAATTTCTGTGGGTTTCACAAAGAACCCTCCACTCCACTGGGGACCTCCTACCTACAATTCCTTTATAGGTTGGATTCTTTACACAACCAACCAACTAAGACTTTGCCTTCAGCCCCTGACTTCCACCAGGGCCACCTACCCTCTCCAGGTGGATTTCTTTGGTGAAGTTTCTTTTAAGATTATCTACAACTGTATCCCTTTGCAGGCTCCACATTTGGTCCATGGGAAAACACACCTGTGTGTCTGGCTCCACTAAACTCTGCTCTACTTCGTTCCGCCACCAAACAGACTGCTCTAGCCAGCCTCTAGCCTGACATTTTCTAATTTCAGATGCCAGACTTTGAGTCGTTCAGGTTCCAGAGAACACATTTCAAGCTTTTTGAGTGGTTTTCTTCTCTTGGCTTCAGATGAGAAGGAAGTGCTTCCATCACTCTCACCAGAATATACAGCACACTGACAATTCTCTCCAAAGAAATCCTCCCTCCCAGTTATTTCTGCCCTTCCTCATGAAGTCTTCGGCGGCCCTTACAGAGCTCCGAAACAAGAGATGAGCTAATGCTGGCAGAAGAAACTGTCCGTGTCTTAGCATGTCCTACATAAAGTAGGACACGGTAGTACCTTGTCTTCCAATGTGGGGGTAATTTTGGTACCTATATTGTTTAGCCTTAGAGTTCTTAGTCAAAACTGAGACAATATGAAAAGTGCCATTTTAATTTCCTATTACATGTAATCATGAAATTATACCTTATACTTCTCCAGCCTGTCAGGTTTTCCAGAATCTCCAGAGTTCCAGAGTCTCCAGAGTTCCTGTCTGGAAAAGATAAACTCAGATTATTTACAATAAGGAATAATTTCTAATATATGATTACCTACAAAAAACATAAAGAAAATTTACTTCTTTGGGATCACAGAGCCACCTAAGAAGTCTCTGACCTCCTGATTCTGTGATATGTGTTGGTCTTGAAAAGTAACAAGAAAAATTGCACAACAGGGCACCTGGGTGGCTCAGATGGTTGAGTGTCTGCCTATGGCTCAGATCATGATCTCCAGGTCCTGGGATCAAGCCCCCAGGCTCCCAGCTCAGTGGGAAGTCTCCTTCTCCCTCTCTCTCTGCCTTTCCCCCTGCTTGTGCTCTCTCTGTCTCTCTCTCAAATGAATAAATAAGAAAATCTTAAAAAAAAAAAAGGAAAACCTGCACAACATAATTCAGGTCTGTAGCTGCAAACCAGATATCCATCTTCTCTGTACGCTACATGTGTATGTGTTTCCCAAGAGAAAGGGTTTGTCGGGTAACTTTGGAACCTTCGATTTATCAGAATTAGTACCAGCCACTTCTGGTTCCCTCATGTCAACTCATCTGAGGCTTCCTTCAATTCAGACAGTTTCCTATTCCAATTCATGGGGTCTATAGCACAGGCTGTGTCTGCCTCTCAAATGGAGTATGTACACAACAATGTCAACTAGAACTGGGGGGAAAAACAGTTCCCCTTAAAATGCAGAAAATATTTATGGCTTCGTGAACTCTTCTTTCAATTCGTTCAGTACTTATTTTTCTTGCGAGCTCTATGAAATATGCTTCCATTTTTTGAAATCTGTTTGACTATGTACACTTAATTACTTGTTATAAAGTCTAAAATGATGGGTCATTTTCACCTAATGAGTTCTTCAGTTCAAAATAAGATGAACTTTCTTTTTTTTTTTTTTTAAAGATTTTATTTATTTATTTGAGACAGAGAGAATGAGAGAGAGGGAGCACATGAGAGGGGGGAGGGTCAGAGGGAGAAGCAGGCTCCTTGCTGAGCAGGGAGCCTGACGCGGGACTCGATCCAGGGACTCCAGGATCATGACCCGAGCCGAAGGCAGTCGCTTAACCAACTGAGCCACCCAGGTGCCCAAAATTTATTTATTTCTTTGACAGAGACACAGCGAGAGAGGGAACACAAGCAGGGGGAGTGGGAGAGGGAGAAGCAGGCTTCCCGCCAAGCAGGGAGCCCGATGCGGGGCTCGATCCAGGGACTCCAGGATCATGACCTGAGCCGAAGGCAGTCGCTTAACCAAATGAGCCACCCAGGCGCCCAAGATGAACTTTTTTCTTGAAAATCAGAATTAAGTACAAGTTAGCAGTATAACTCATTGTTTACTCTCTTATGCTAGATGAAAGAGAGCACAAGGTAGACAGATCAAGAATTTAACTAAATGATGCCTACAGGTTGATGCTCCCCATTACTTCTATCTTTTGCTTGCTATCCCCATTTTGTGCTCTGTATTTGGAAAACATCATCTGCATCTCCTACCTGGTCAGGTTATTTCTAATCTAGTCCACACTAGCAAATTCCCTAATGAAACTGAGGGCCTCTGATTTCACCCTGAATCAATTTTTCCTTCTCATACAAAGTAGATTTGACTTCCACATCTACTTGTAACTCCTGTCTATATTTTAATATACTTTACTTTTAGAAGTTTTAGGGTTCACAGCAAAACTGAACAGAGTTCCCACATACCTGCTGCATCCACAATTAGAAACGACCTGCCCCGCTATCAACACGTCCCACAATACTGGTACGTTTGCTACAACTGATGAACACTGACACATCATTATCACCCGAAGTGCAGACTCTACGTTAGGGTTCACTTTTGGTGTTATACATTCTATGGGTGTTGACAAATGTATAATGATGTATCTAACATTATAGTATCATACAGAATAATTTCATTGCCTTAAAAATCTTCTCTATTTCACCTATTCATCCCCACCTCCCCCAACCCCAGCAACCACTGATTTTTTTTTTTTTTAACTTTCTCCATAGCTTTGTCTGTTTCAGAAAGTTATATTGTTGGAATTATATAGTATGTAGCCTTTTCAGATTGGCTTCTTTCATTTAGTAATATGCATTAAAGATTCCTCCAAGTCTTTTCAGAGCTTGATAGCTCATTCTTCTTCAGCACTTGACAATATCATACTATCTAGATGATTCATCCATTTACCTACTAAAGAATATTCAGTTGCTTCTAAGTTTTAGCAATTATGAATAAAGCTGCTATAAAATTTGTGCAAACATAAGGTTTCAACTCATTTGGATAAATATCAAGGAACATGATTGCTGGATAGTATGGTAAGAATATGTTCAGTTTTATAAGAAACTGTCAAACTGTCTTCCAAAGTGGCCATACCATTTTGCATCCCCACCCACAGTCAATGACAGTTCCTATTGCATTTGGTGTTCTGTTTTGGATTTTGGGCAGTTGTGTAGTAGTATCTCATTGTCTTAATTTGCAATTCCCTAATGACATATGATGTTGATTATCTTTTCATACTTGCTCGCCATACATACATCTTCTTTGATAAGGAATTTGTTCAAATCTTTTGTCCATTTTTAAGTTGGGTTATTAGTTTTTTTATTGGTGAGCTTTAAGAGTTCTTTGTATATTTTGGAAGACCATCCTTTATCAAACATGCCTTGCAAATATTTTCTCCCAGTCTGTGGCTTTTCCCATTCTCTTGACACTTTTGGAGCATAAGTTTATTTCAATGAACTCCAGCTTATCAATTATTCCTTTTATGGATCATACCTTTGGTATTATATTTAAAAATCATTGCCATACCTAAGGTGATCTAGATTTTCTCCTATGTTATCTTCTAAGAGTTTTATAGTTTTGCATTTACTTTCAGGTCTATGATCTATTTTGAGTTAATTTCTAAGAAGGATGAAGGTCTGTATCTAGATTCATTTTTTTGCAGTGTATATCTAGTTGTTCTGGCACCATTTTTTAAGAGACTGTATTTTCTGTATTGTATATCTAATATTTTCTTTGCTATATTGTCAAAGATCATTCACTATATTCACGTGGGTCTATTTGTGGACTCTATTCTATTGATCTATTTGTCTACTTTTTGCTGATACCCCACTGTCTCAATTATTATAGCTTTATAGTAAGTGTTGAAGTTGGATAGTGTCAGTCCTCCAACTTTGCTCTTCTCCTTCTATACTGTGTTGACTTACTCTGGCTCTTTTGCCTCTCCATATAAACTTTAAAGTCAGCCTGTTGATATCTACAAAATAATTTGCTGGAATTTTGACTGGGATTGTGTTGAATCTATAGATCAAGTAGAAAGAATGGACATATTGACAATATCAAGTCTTTCTTTCCATGAATGTGGGATATCTCTTCATTTATTTAGTTCTTATTTGATCAGTTTCAACAGAGTTTTGCAGTTTTCCCCATATTGATTGTGTACATATTTTGTTAGGCTTGTACCTAAGTATTTCATTTCTTCACAAGCAAATATAAATGGTATTGTGTTTTTAATTTCAAATTCCATTTGTTCATTGCTGGTATATAGGAAAGAAATTAACTTTTGCATATTACTTTGTACGCTACAAACTTGCTATAATCACTCATCAGTTCTAGGAGCTTAATGTGGATTCTTTCATATTTTCTACATAGGCAATTATGTCAATTGTGAACAAAGATAGTTTTATTTCTTCATTGTCAATCACTATACATTTTATTTTATTTTCTTGTCTTATTGCATTAGCTAAGACTTCCAGTGTGATACTGAAAAGGAGTGATGAGAGAGGACGTCCTTGCCTTGTGCCCGATCTTAGCAAGATAACTTTTAGTTTCTCTTCATTAATTACATTGTTACTTGTAGTTGTGTTGTAGATGTTCTTTACCAAGCTGAGGAAGTTCTCTTCTATTCCGTCTCCTGAGTTTTTTTTATCATGAGTGGGTGTTGGATTTTATCAGATCCTTTTTTCTGCATCTATTGATATGACCATGATTTTTCTTCTTTAGCCTGTTGATATGACAGATTATGTTAACTGATTTTCCAATGTTGAACCAGCTTTGCATACCTCAAATAAATCCCACTTGGTCATGCCATATCTCTTCTTATAAGCTGTTGGATCCAATCTGATAATATTTTGTTGATAATTTTTGTACTAGGTTTATGAGATACTGGTCTGTAGTTTTCTTTTCTTGTAATGACTTTGTCTAAATTTGGTATTAGGGTAATGCTGGCCTCACAGAATTAATTAGTAAATATCTATCTTCCTTTGCTTCTATCTTCTGAAAAAGATTGTAGATAATTGCATAATTTTTCCCTTAAACAGTTGGTAGAATTCACCACTGAACCCATCTGAGCTTGGTGCTCTCTGTTTTGAAATGTTATTAATTACCAATTCAATTTCTTTAATAGATATAAGCCTATTCAAATAACCTATTTTTACTTGTGTGAGTTTTAAACAGATTGTGTCTTTCAAAGAAGTGTCCATTTGATCTAGGTTATCAATTTTGTGTGCATACAGTTGTTCACATTATTACTTTATTATCCTCTGGATGTCCATGATGTCTGTAGTGATGTCCCTTTTTCATTTCTGATGTAATTTGTGCTCCTCTCTTTTTTCATAATTAGCCTGGCTACAGGCTTATCAATTTCATTAATCTATTCAAAGACTCTGCTCTTGGTTTTGCTGAGTTTCTCAACTGATTTCAGTTTCCAATTTCATTGATTTCTACTCTAAATTTTATTATTTCTTTTCTTCTGCTTACTTTGGACTTAATATGTTCTTCTTTTACTACTTTCCTAATAGAAAAAGTAAGGAAATTAATTTTTATCTTTCTTCTTTTCCAATATATACATTCAAAGCTATAAATTTTCCTATAAGCACCGCTTTCACTACATGCCACAAATTTTGTTGTCTTTTCATTTCCATCAGGTTCAAGTAAGGAGCCAAAACAAAACTTACTTCACTGCCTTCCCACTGAGCAGCTTGCCCAAGACCCTATTCCAATTCTGATAGCCCATTTACAAGCCAAGCCCCGAACACCCCCTGAAGTCACAAAAGTGTGAGGACCCCCCTCCCCCCACCCATGACTAGATCTCTCTGGAGTTAACGCTCAGACTTATCCACACTAAGCCTCCAGCAATTCATCAATTACACTTCACATTTTCCAATACCAATACTGGCTTCCCCAGAAGTGGGTTGTTGCTCCAATAAGTTGTGATTCTCTATTATTTGTCTAACTCTCCAATTCTAGGGTCATTGGTTTACCCCATGATCTCAATTCTCTGACAGATCTAAGAAGAGTTTTTGATTTCTCAGTTTGTTCAGCTTTTTACTTGTTGTTAGGATGGACTGAAAACTTTCAATCAATCTCCTTACATGAGACTGAAAACCAGCAAACTAGGAAGGTATCACTAAAATGCAAATGCTTCTTCCCAGAAGATAAACAATATATCTACAATAGGGAAAAGAACATTAACTCTTCGCTAAAAGCTTTCTTTCACTAGAAAATTGCTTACTGCATTCCAAGCAAAAGTTCTATTATATACAAAGGCCTGGAATCAAGAAAGAGAACAGTTCTTTAAGAAAATGCAAATGTTCCATAAGATTGGAATGAGACTTGTGTGGTGGAATAGCAGAAAATAAGGATGTAGAGATAAGGAGGAATCATGTTATGCAGAACCTGACTGGCCCATCTAGAGTTTGGATTTTATACCTTTCTCAGCCTTTGAAGACTTTTAAATAGTAGAATGACATTTATTTCCTTCTAATCCACTTATTCAAAAACTATTAAAGGTGAAAGAAAATAGCATGAATGATTTATGTTTCAGAAAGTTCACTAAGGGGCATTAGTTAGAAGTGCATTAGATTCAGGGACCTGACAACAAAGACATCAGATAGGAGGCTTTTTCAGAAACCCTGTAAGACATGATGACAGCCCAAACTAAGGCAGCAGCAGTGGCAGGGGGAGGGGGAGGAAGGGGGAAGAGGGATGGATCGGGGTAGAGAAGAGGCACAAGATATGAGAGGTATTTAGGGTTTGGTGACATTGAATGCAGGCGCTGAGGGTTAGGGAGAAGTTACGACTTCCAGGTTTCTGACTTGGGGAAAGAAGGTGGGGGTGCCTGGCTGGCATAGTCAGTTAAATGTGTGCCTTTGGCTCAGGTCATGATCCCAGAGTCCTGGGATCCAGTCAGGCATTGGCCAGTGTGCTTCTCCCTCTGCCCCTCCCCCCGGTTGTGCTCTTTCTTTCTCTCTCCTTCTCTCTTCCAAAAATAAAATCAAGAAAGAAAGAAAAATAGATAGATAGATAGATAGATAGATGGTGGTGCCCCACACAGACGAAGATTAAGGAGAAAAGATTACAAGGTGAGTTTTGAACAAGTTGACTTTGAGATAACTGAGAGATATCCTAATGGAGACACATAGATGTCTTGTAGTCAGCTGTATGCCCAAGCCTAGAGTTCACCACAGCCACCCTTACTCATAATCTAGAAGCTGTCCCTATATAAAAAGAAGTTAAAAGCCTTAGTGTAAATGAGAGTGGAGGGCACCTGGGTGGCTCAGTCGGTTAAGCGTCTGCCTTCCAATCGGGTCATGATCCCACGTTCCTGCGATTGAGCCCCATTTCAGGCTCCCTACTCAGCAGGGAGTCTGCTTCTCCCTGACCCTTCCCCCCTGCTCGTAATCTCTCTCTCTCTCACTCTTTCTCTCTTAAATAAATAAAAATCTTTAAATATATATATAATAAAAAATAAATGAGAGAGTGGAATGAAGGGAAAGCCGTTGGACAGAATTTTTTTAGAACATCAGCACGTAAGATACATACTGAGCAAAAAGAGCCATGAAAAAGACCGTAAAGCAGAGGAAGAGAGTGGTCTGGTAGAGCTTTTTTAATAAAATTCAGCGTTCACAACAATCAGAGTTTAAGAGTAAACTGGCAAATACTCCATCATCCCTCTTTCTCCACAATGGCCACTCCTAAACCACAGCACATCAAACACGTCCACGTTCCGGAGGCTTGGCACTCACTCGTGCCCCTCCTCGCAAAGTTCTCTCCCCGTGTTCTACCGAACGCCAAAACTCCTACTCACCCTTCAAGAACAGCGGGAATAGAGCCGGGGAAGTTTCCCGAATGGGTACCTCGTTGTGTCCCCTTTACCACTCCTCACAGCTCAGTTTCCCCCTCATTGCAGAGTCACTTGACTGGCTAGATCTTACTCATGTTGTGATCTCAAGACGCAGCGCACACGAAGTCTGTAGAAAGAGTACAAAATGGTGCAGTCCTGTTTCTCACGTGCTTCCAGTTAAATTCCTGGTTCCTCACCTTCCATAGCTCTCCTTCATAAGCCTTATCTACGCTGCCTGGGCTAAAGTTACAAGGGGAAAACCCCTTCCGGACACAGACGTTTCACATCTAGCTTGATGGCCTAGCCGAAACTCCTCCGACTTCAGAGCCGAAAACACCCGGGCGCGCGGTAGAGCACCGGCCGCGCCAAGCTCAGGCCCCGCCCTTCGCGCCCAAACCCCGCCTAGCAAACCCCGCGCTCACGCTCCGCCCCCGGTGCAGGCGGAGGCGGGACCACGCCAGCAGCACTCCCCGCCCATGCCACGCCCCTTGCGCCAGGCGCACTCCCCGCCCCCGTGCCCAGTACGGTGGGTCCCACCCCGGATGTTCGCATTCGCTGACCGAGTCCGAGACCATGGCGGCGCAGGTAGGCCTGGCCGTGCTGCGCGACCTACTCCAAAGAGGGAGGGAACAGAGGGAAAGCGTAGGATGGAACTGGGCCGCTAACTGCGCGGGGCACGCGGGGCTCGGCCTGTAGACAGGCATGAGCTGCCGGATTTGAAACGGTGCCTTGGGCGAGCTGCTCTGCGGGAAGGAAGGGAAAGAATCTTTGTTTCGGCTCTTTACTTGAAAAGGTTTTGCTGCTTCTGGGGCAGCGGAGCGAGGTGGGGGTGGGGAGAACCGGAGAGTGGGGGGCGGGGGGGTCGGTTTCCTGCTAGAAGTGGTTTAGGAGCGCTAGTGCTTTGCGCTTGTTAAAATAACTAACTTGCCTGGGGTCATACTTGCCGGGTAGCAGAACCCGCGCTCCTAACCCTTAAGATTGCTGTGTTTCATGATTGTAATTCATAATTGAACAATTATGGGGACACCAAAGAATGTATTTGGGAAGACCCGTGGGTCCCTTTCAGTAGTAACATTTTTGAGCATTTAAGGCACCAGAAGTTTATATCCTTTTAATCCTCCCGTGACACTTCTATGAGGTATTGTCTCCATTTTTCAGACCCAAAATTGAGGCTTAGAGGTTTGGCGTGCTTAGTGGTCACTTTACGATAGCCAGGAGTCCTGTCCAGGTCTGTCCCAGTGCGAGGAACTACTCAGGTTCCTGAAATACACATTAGACAAGAAAGAAAGGCAGAAATATATGAATAATCAGTTTAAAGTTATTTGGTGTTTTAATGTTTTGCAAACTTTAGAAATTTTCTAGAAAGATTTAGGACCTTAAATGTTGAGGTTGAGAAGAAATGGTGAACTCTAGACGATCTTTTAGACTTAACAAATTGGCAAGTTTTCCTTATTACCAAGTGCCTTTATTCAGAGAAGGTGAAAAATTTTAATCCTGTGATAGTTCAAATGTTGAAGTAGGACCATTGCCTGTGGATCTAGGGCAGAGCTTTGTTTTGCTTAGAATTGTCACTGAAAGAAAAGGTTAATCTTTCAAACATTCCTGAAATGAGGGGACGGGGCATAAAAGCTTAGATTATAGATGAATTATTTATTCATGTTGCTTAAGTTCTCTAGGATCCATGGCTATTCTGAATTTGACCTTTGGGACTTTGTTTTGAGATTTATGGTACATTCCATTGAAAACAGATTGTAATGCAATGTCTGAATTTTTTCACCATCAGATTTAATATCTACACTTTAATTTTAAAAGCAATAATTTCCAGCCTCACCAGTTTACACAAGCCACTCATCTCTGTATATAGTTCAACTCTCCTTTTCCTCCACTCTGTTCTGCTAATATTGATTTGTTTTTGCAAAGCTACACAATGCCGAGGACTGTATTAGGGACTTTGTTCATTTTCATTTACTTCTCACAATAGCTTTTTGTAATTGTAGGTGTTTTATCACTATTTGTAACTCTTTCTCATCCTTTGTTATCCTAGTTAAAAGTGAAGTTTTTTCAAACCCACCAACCAAAGTTAACTCTCTTTCTCCATTTTGTGCATTTTCTCCACTTAGTGCAGGAGCACTTTATGCCTCTCCCTTTGACTTACAGTTATTGGTCCAAAATTGTTGACTTTCAAGTTTGTCTCCTATAAACCCAGCAATTTGCAACCTTTATTCTGTCAACACATTTTATAAGCATTATGTGAACTAATCAAAACTTCCCTGTGGGGGCGGGGGGGGAGGGTGTGGCAAAATAGGTGAAGGAGATTAAGAAGTTCAAACTTCCACTTATAAAATAAAGAAGTCATGGAAATGTACAGCATTGGGAATAAAGTCAATAAAATATTGTAATAACTTTGTATGGTGACAGATGATAACTAGACCTACCCATGGTGATCATTTCCTTATGTATATAAACGTCAAATCACCATGTTGTACCCCTGAAGCTAATATAATATTCAGTGTTAACTATGCTTCAATTAAAAAAAAATTTTTAACTCTCCTCATTACACCTGATTCTCTGGTAAAGGAGGAGTGTACTAACTAGAATTTCTAAGGCAATGCTATGCTATAGAAATATAATACAAGTCCCATATGTAATTTTTTTTCAAGTTGCCACATTGAAATTGGATAAAAATTTCATTCATTATACAGTAATCCCCTCCCCTCCCCCCCCCCACCTGATCTGCTGTTTCAGTTACCCAAGGTCAACTACAGTCCGGAAGCAGGTGATCTTCCTTCTACCCATTATCAGAAAGTCAGTAGTAGCCTAACGCTACATCACAGTGCCTATGTCACTCCATGTCATCATCTCACATCATCACAAGAAGGATGACTGCATGCAGTACAATAAGATATTTTGAGAGAGAGACCATATTCACATAACTTATTATAATATAATTTTTCTATTTTATTATTGTTAATCTCTTACTGTGCCTAATTTAGAAATACTCTAGGGTATATGTTAAGCATTCAGATTCCTTGGATCCTGTGCCAGACCTTACTGAATCCGATTGTCTTGGAACCTGTATTTTTTTTTTTTTTTTTAAGATTTTATTTATTAGCAGAGCGAGGGAGAGAGAGCATGAGCGGGGATGAGGGGCAAAGGGAGAGGGACAAGCAGACTCCCTGCTGAGCAGGGAGCCCAACGTGGGGCTCAATCCCAGGACCCTGAGATGATGACCCATGCCGAAGGCAGACACTTAATCCACTGAACCACCCAGGTGCCCCTGGAATCTGAATTCTTTTTTTTTTTTTTTTAAGATTTTATTTATTTATTTGACAGAGAGAGAGAGCAAGAGAGGGAATACAAGCAGGGGGAGTGGGAGAGGGACAAGCAGGCTCCCTGCCGAGCAGGGAGCCCGATGCGGGGCTCGATCCCAGGTCCCTGGGATCGTGACCTGAGCCGAAGGCAGACGCTTAACGACCGAGCCACCCAGACGTCCCTGGAATCTGTATTCTTGATATGCTCCTGCTTATGCATTGTAGAAGGCCATTAAATACTTGCTTAATAAGACTTCTTAACCAAAAGAGGCTTTTATATCTGACCATATGGTCATCTCAATTAAATTTTTTTAGTGAACATTATGTATATGAAATCTAAGAACATGCAAAACAGTTCTCCATATCACTTCGGGGTGTAGAGTTTTTTGTGATTGTGTGATCTACTTTCTAAGATTAGCATTCGTCAGGATCTAAATTAATAAGGAATTCATTATTAGTGCAGGAGGATAAACAACTTGCTCTCTTTTGTCCCCATTTCAGGTTATCAAGTGCAAGGCTGCAGTTGCCTGGGAGGCAGGAAAGCCTCTCTCTATAGAGGAGGTGGAGGTGGCACCCCCAAAGGCTCATGAAGTTCGAATTAAGGTAATGACACATCTAAGGCACTGGAAGAGAAGACTTACAATTAGGTCTCTGGGTAGATGAATCCTCTGAGGATAAATCCCAAAGGCCAGTGTCAAGGAGAAGGTATTGAAAGTCATCCAACCTTAGAATCACAACATCCTTCTCTTATTTTTTTTTTTTTTTTAAGATTTTATTTATTTATTTGACAGAGACACAGCGAGAGCAGGAACACAAGCAGGGGGAGAGGGAGAAGCAGGCTTCCCGCGGAGCAGGGAGCCCGATGTGGGGCTCGATCCCAGGACCCTGGGATCATGACCTGAGCCGATGGCAGATGCTTAATGACTGAGCCACCCAGGCGCCCCCATCCTTCTCTTATTTTACCCCCTTCACTTTTGCAGCTCTTCTCTCCGTCTTTTTAGCTTTGATGTTGAGCTCAGCAGCCTTCCCCACGGATCACTGGATTATTGCAATTTATCTTCCATAGCCTGTGTTTAAGATGAATTTGTAAGATGCTCTCTTTTCTCCTGATCGCATGACTTAAAACGAATGATGACACATTAGAAACAAAAGTAGAATTGGTCTTCAGACTCATTAGAGGCAGTTTCAAATAAGATTTGGGAAGAGGCTCCTGATTTGACTGGAGCAACAAGCAAGTGAAGTCCACTTGCTTAGAGAGCTTTAAAATGTACTGAAACTTGCAGGCAAGGCCTTGATTCAGGGGAGCCATCAGTCTAGTCCTGCTCAGCCTCGCTGTGGCAGAGAAAGGAAGTTACCCATGGAGAGAGGGATATTGCACAAGGCAGCCTCCTGGGTATTTTTAGCATTCTCTCTTGTTTTGATGTAAAAGTAATACTTTAAAGTAGTGACCATTGAATAAAACTAACATTCCAGAAAAGGTAAGCTTTTTTTGCTGTGAATTAGAGTATACTTTCCCCATCCCACCTCCAAACACTCATGCTCCCAGCAATCAAATAACAAGTGGAGGAGCCCACAGCCAAATAACTTTTCAAAATCCTTTTCAACCTGGACCCAGGAATCTGAAATCTTACACAGTTAATACATTTTTCTCTAAGTTCAGACATTAACCTGATTGTGACTTTGCCACTGAAAAAGAAAACGTGTCCTGGGATGTACTAAGATGAGCTGTATGGGAAACTACTAACAAATAGCAGGTATATAGGTGAGAAACAAAGAAGCATAAATAGAAACACTCCGCGATTTCATTTTTTTTTTTTTTAAGATTTTATTTATTTGAGAGAGCGCACAAGCAGAAGGAGTGGCAGAGGGAGAGAGAAGCAGACTCCCCGCTGAGCAGGGAGCCCAGTGCAGGGCTGGAGCCCAATGCAGGGCTCGATCCCAAGACCCTGGGATCATGACCTGAGCCAAAGGCAGACACTTAACCAACTGAGCCACCCAGGCACCCCTCCAGGATTTCTTTTCTGTGCTTTTAGTGGTTCCTCTCCACACCTGGAGGCACAGTGCCCATAAAATCACCGCGTTTACTTGCTCTTGCTAGCCTGCACTGGAAAGGAGATAGATGTACCATTTCCTTTGCATATAAACACGCCATTACTTTTATGGATCACTAAAAAATGCTGTCAATTCTAATCATTAAGATGCCACAGATTGTAAGCACGTGTTGATGGTAAAGAGGTTAAAATATCAAAGAAACGTATCTTAGAATCAGTGAAATAGGGTATTAAAAATGCCTTGCCTTTGACCTGTATCTCACTCTGAATTGCGTGCAAACACACACGCCCTTTAATATCCTGCTAGATTATTGCTACCGCAGTTTGCCACACCGATGCCTATACCCTGAGTGGGGCTGATCCTGAAGGGAGTTTTCCAGTGATCCTGGGACATGAAGGTGCTGGAATTGTGGAAAGTGTTGGCGAAGGAGTTACTAAGCTGAAGGCAGGTGAGGAGGATATTTGAACCACTGAATTTCATAATTTCAACTTATTTCTGCAAGGAAATTACATTTCCATTAAGTGATACATTGTTTCTTCGTGAACAAGTTATCAGCTGAGTCATTTGTCAAGAACAATTTTATTCCTTATCTGGGAAGCACAAATATTGGAGAGGTTTTTTCCTTTTGGATTTTGCAGACTACTGTTCATCTGAAAGTATTTATTTCCAAAGCCAGTTTTGACCAATTAAACAAGAATTTTTAAAGATTCATCAGTGAGTCAGTATTTTGAAGCCCATGACCTTGTTTTCCAGTTATAATTTTAAGAGATTCATTTCAATCAAAATTTTGAAAACGTATTTCTTGTATAGTCAGTGTCTGAATGATGTTATGTAGGTAAAGTTCTAAGTTGAAGTTGTTAACTTTGCAAAGCCACATGAGTTGACAGGAGTGGAAGTTTGCAGGGGCTGATGTATCCATTTAGAAACAGATGCTCCGTATTCAGGATAATGTCTTTGCATTTGTCTCCCAGGTGATACTGTCGTCCCACTTTACATCCCACAGTGTGGAGAATGCAAATTTTGTCTAAACCCTAAAACAAACCTTTGCCAGAAGATAAGGTTAGTATCTTTGTTATTTTATTCTTAAAATAGTAAGTAATTATGGGGCAGTCTATCCAGAATATTCTACATGAATTATTTCATTTCAGCTTTATGGCAGCCTCATTATCACTGGTATCCCCATTTTCATACATGAGAAAATTAAGACTCAAATTAAGTGATTTACCCAATATCATAACTATCAGATAAAACAGAATTTTCTGAACCCATTCTCCTTACATAACACTGGGCTAAATTTGCCAAAATAGAAATTAAGGAGGGACATGCTTATGAAATCAAATGAAATCATTTTTATGAGCCATTTTATTGTCTATGAAATCCAAGTAATAAAACTCATAAGGTTTCTAGGAAGATAACAAGAGATAACATAACCCCTTGACACAGAAAAGGTGGTTATTTTATTGTAGTAAGGTAGCAGCACTTACCTTACTACAGGCAATTTAAGATCTCCTTGTATTCCCCTTTTTTTACTCTTCTTATTGAGGTAGAACATATGTAATAAAGTACTTAGTCTAGAAATCTTAAGTGTATGCTCCATGAATTGTTATGTATATACTCACCTAATGGTTAGATAGAGAACCTTTCCAGCACCCTACAGAGTCATTCGTATCCCTTCCACGTCAGTACCTGCCTCCCTCAAAGGGAACCACTGTTCTGATTTCTTTTGCTACAGGACTTCATATAAATAGAATCACATACTGTGTGCTTTTTTGTCTGGTTTCTTTCATTCATAATGTCTATGAGATGTATCCAAGTTGCTCTGTGCATCAGTTCTTTTTGTTGCTCTGCCACCTTTCATTCCTTTATCTCTATTTATCCATTCCCTGTTGATGGACATTTAAGTTGCTCCTTAAATGTTTGGGGCTGTTGTGATTCATTCCGCCGTGAACATTCTTGTGCATATCTTTTAGTGAATATATGCACTACTTTTTCTTGGGTATTTTCCTAGGGTTGGAATTGCTGAGTGTAATTGTGATTTCATTTAGATGACCAATTTTATATTTCTCATATGTATTTGGTGTTCTGCCATGGTTTCTGGCTCATAGCTACTAAAACCCTTGGAATTTCCTTTATGTGGGCTATAAAGGTGTCTGTTATATTAGTGAAGGTGACTTTTGGAAAACCGTTAGGAAACCTGTGGATGGCCTGGCTTTTGGTAAGGGAAAAGGGGCTGTTGAGGTTGAATCAGCCAATGGCCAATGACAGTCCGTCATAACTATAATTAAGCTTCCGTAAAACCCCAAAAGGACTGAGTTCAGAGAGCTTTGGGGCTATTGAACACATGGAGATTGGGGAGAATGACATACCTGTAGAGCATGTGGAAGCTCCTCAGCCTTTCCCCATACCTCCTATGCTTCTCTTCATCTGGCTGTTGATTCATATTCTTTATCATATCCTTTAATAACGTAAGTGTTTCCATGAGTTCTATGAGCTGCTTTGGGGAATTAGAAGAACCTAAGGAGGAAGTCTTTGGAACCTCCGATCTGTAGCCTCTGGGTCAGAAGCATAGGTAACATGGGGCACCTGGGTGGCTCAGTCAGTTGAGCTTCCTACCCTTGGTTTCATCTCAGGTCGAGCCCTGTGGCAGGATCTGCACTCAGCGCCGAGTCTGCTTGAGATTCTCTACCTCGCCCTCCGCCCCTCCCCCAAGTTGTATGCGCACATGCACGCACTCTCTTTCTCTGTCAAATAAAATCTTAAAAAAAAAAAAAAAGGCACTGATTAACAGCCTGGAGCTTGCAGCTGGTTTCTGAAGTGGAGGGTACGAGACAGTCTTGTAGGACTGAGCCCTTAACCTGTGGAACCTGATGGCTATCTCCACATAGCTGGTGTTAGAATTGAGTTGAATTCTCAGACACCCTGCTGGTGTCCAAGAATTGTTCAGTGTTGTGTGTGAGGAAACACACCCCCACACCCACATTGGAATTGGGTCCATGACCTAGAAGATTGAGTCACATATGGAAAATCCATGTGTTCTTATATTTGTTTTCTAGTGCCATTGACAAAATTAGTTTATATTTTTGGGAAACAAGATTCCATTTACTTTATAACATAAGTCCAGTTAGTTTTGGCAAAGCTAGAACCAAAATAAATTTTGTTTTGAAAGGTAATTTCAAACACTGTTTAAAAGCTTGGGACCTATCAAGTATAATAATGGTAATGGGCTTTTTGTGGCTGTCTGTAGCGTTTTAGAGGGACAAGTCCTTTCAAAGCATAAAATGTATCCCATGTCACCTTTTGTTCAAGAAAGTCCTCTGGGACAGAAGTGATTTCGTACATCAAGGAAGGCTAAACAAATTTAAGTTGCTCTCTTAAAGATTTAAGTTATTTGTGGTAGAGCTTTGTCACATAGTTTTTTGTTTCTGGTCATGTTTTTCTCTCAAAGGAAATGTATTTACTCTTGAGTCTAGAGGCAATCCATTTTCTTTTCATCTGTGTATTTGTTTATTCTGTGTATTCCAAAATATTAGCCTAAGAATGTACATCAAATTATAGTGCGTTGTTTTTGCTAAAAATAACAAATATTAAGCACCCTGTGCCAGGCACAATGTTAATGCCTTATATAACATTTGATTTTTATAGTAGTCTATAAGGAAGATATTATTGTGTCTTTCCATTTTATAGTGAGGAAACTAAGGCACAAAGGTTAATTTACTGGCCCAAGATCACACTGGATTTGAACCCAACTGTGTTTGACTTTAGGGCCTGTACTCCTAAGCAGGACATTACGTTACCTATCTATTTAGAATGTCAAAAATAAGTTTTGATACCATTTATCATACTGGTTGCCTTTGTGAGGTTTTTTTTCTTCATCCTTCATTAGTGTTACCAACTACACAGGCAAAAAACAAAGAGAAAGAAAACTTGAATACTTGAGGACTATTTTGAAAAAAGCCTCCAGAAAGATCTAAATTAGCCAGTGTGGCTATCTATTTTCATCACCTGATCTGCATAATTGCTCATAATCTCTGCTTGTGTAGATTCTGGTTTTGGCTCTGTGCTTTCAGAAGTTATATTTGCTCACAGTTTTATGACGGATTTTTAAAATTATTTCATCTGATCCATAAGTTGTGTCTGTTAAATTTATTTCAATACCCAACAGTAAGATCCAGGAGGATATTGAATGTTGGAAAAGATATATAAGAATATAAGTCTTTCTTAAGTTTCCCTAATAAGGCATTGCCGAAAGGTGCTAAATTATTAATAAATACATTAGAAATTAGACTTTGGGGGTCGCCTGGGGTGACGCAGTTGGTAAAGTGTCCAGCTCTTGTTTTCAGCTCAGGTCATGATCTCAGGGTCGTCAGATGAGCCTCACATTGGGCTCTGTGCTAAGCACGGAGTCTGCTTGAGTTCTCCCTCTCCCTCTGCCCCTCCTGCTCATGTGTGCACATGGTCTCTCTGGCACGTGCGCGTGCTGTCTCTCTCTCTAAAATAAATCTTTTTTTTTTTTTAAGATTTTATTTGAGAGAGAGAGAGCATGAGAGTGGAGGGGGTGAGAGGGAGAAGTAGACTCTCCAGTGAGCAGGGAGCCCAGTGTGGGACACGATCTGGGACTCTGGGATCATGACCTGAGCCGAAGGCAGTCGTTAACCAATTGAGCCACCCAGGCACCCCCTAAAATAAATCTTTAAAAAAAAAAAAAAAAGAAATGAGACTTTGGGTCTTAGTACACTTTTCTGTCTGTCATATTTAAAATTGATTTCTTTTTCCTGTGCATTTTGGGAAACCTGATTTTACCCTGCCTTTTTCCGTTTTTATTTTCTTTAGAGTTACTCAGGGAAAAGGATTAATGCCAGATGGTACTAGCAGATTTACTTGCAAAGGGAAGACAATTTTACATTACATGGGAACCAGCACATTTTCTGAATACACAGTTGTGGCTGATATCTCTGTTGCTAAAATTGATCCTTTAGCACCTTTGGATAAAGTCTGCCTTCTGGGTTGTGGCATTTCAACTGGTTATGGTGCTGCTGTGAACACTGCCAAGGTAAGAGATTGGCCTGGATTTTAGCTTCTGCCTTCTGATTTGATACAACAGAGCTTTGCTAGAATAGTGAACTTGGCCCGGTGTGTAAGAAACCTAGTGATTTCCTTGACACTTGGGCAATGAGTACCTAATAGACTGTCTTTCCTGTTAGGTGGAGCCTGGCTCTATTTGTGCCATCTTTGGCCTAGGAGGGGTTGGCCTGGCGGCTGTCATGGGCTGTAAGGTGGCTGGTGCATCCCGGATCATTGGTGTGGACATCAATAAAGATAAATTTGCAAGGGCCAAGGAGTTTGGAGCCTCTGAATGTATTAACCCCCAGGACTTCAGTAAACCCATCCAGGAAGTGCTCATTGAAATGACTGACGGGGGAGTGGACTATTCCTTCGAGTGTACTGGTAACGTGAAAGTCATGGTAAGTATGTTTTGCTTCATTCCTTTTTTTTTTTTTTTCCTCTAGCTTTATTGTAAGAATAGAGCATGTAATACATATGCAAAATATGTATTAATTGACTGTTTATATTATTGGTAAGGCTCCCAGTCAACAGTAGGCTGTTGGTTAAATTTTGGGGGAATCAACAGTTATATGTGAATTTTCGACTGCGCGGGGGGTGGGCGTCCCAACCCCTGTGTGTTGTTCAGGGGTTAGCTGTACATCCACTTTACTAACCTCAAGCAACAACTTCTCTAAAGCTCAGTTTCCTCTTCTGTAAAATGCAGACACAGTAATGACACCACCTTGACACAGAGTAGATGTTCAGCAGGAGTGTTACTGTTCTCCACCTGCTTCCTTTATTAAAGTCTTCAGAATTTTGAACTAGGATTTATTTTAAAAACTAGACAGCAAGAGGTGCCTGGGTGGCTCAGTCGGTTAAGCATCTGCCGTCGGCTCAGGTCATGATCCCGGGGTCCTGGGATCAAGCCCCAATGTCGGGCTCCATGCTCCACGGGGAGCCTGCTTCTCCCTCTCCCTCTGCCTGCTGCTCCCCCCCGCCCCCGTTTGTGCTCTGTCTCTATGTCAAATAAATAAATAAAATCTTAAAAAAAAAAAAGCTAGAGAGCAAATAAAAGCTTTTAAATTCTTTCATTTTGTGTTAATATTTAGCCAGGTTAATAATTTTTTTTTTGAGGGCGCCTGGGTAGCTCAGATGGTTGAGCGTCTGCCTTCGGCTCAGGTCATGATCCCAGGATCCTGGGATCGAGTCCCGCATTGGGCTCTCTGCTCCTTGGGAGCCTGCTTCTCCCTCTGCCTCTCTCTCTCTCTGTCTTTCATGAATAAATAAATAAAAATCTTTAATAAAAATAAATAAATAAATAAAAATAATAATTTTTTTTGAAAAAACTGTTGAATGAAATTACATTTACCAAATAGTGTGATCACTTTGTGTGATTTTTTTAGAAGCTCTGTACCGCCACTCTTTCCTCCCAAAGCTACTTTGCTGATATTCTCAGCAGAATGCACTGACTGATGTGATTCGGTCCTGCCCCTGTCTGCAGAGAGCCGCGCTGGAGGCCTGCCACAAAGGCTGGGGCGTCAGCGTCGTAGTCGGGGTCGCTGCCTCGGGTGAAGAAATCGCCACTCGCCCATTTCAGCTGGTAACAGGCCGCACGTGGAAAGGCACTGCCTTTGGAGGTAATTCAGTGCGTGAGCACATTTTCTCTTTTGTTATTTCCATTGGCAGAATTTTCATCCCAGACTGATTTGTTTTAACGAGAATTTTCATGGACTACCTTCTCATCATAAGTTGTTGCATAGTTATTTTAATAAGAAGGTTTCCTATTCAATCAGTATTCACCCCTGGGGCTGGGGAGATGCTCAGCTTCCTCTGAAGCACAAGATCCCTTTTTGCACACACAAAAATCAGTATCCTGTTGATGAGGAAATAGTTGGGGGTAGGGCAGGAGTGAGAAGTTGGCTCGAGGATACGCAAACAACGGTGTCAGCCCCACTGCTATGTTGTGGACTGAGATTATCGGCATTTCTCCTCAATGTTCCCGAGCGTGGTTATCGCTGCATGTGATTGTAGCTCTGTCTACATACTACTGACCTCAGCGGTAACCAGTACAAAGTCTTTAAACTGAAAATACCGTATTAGACCAAACCTGGTAACAGAATTGAAAAGCTGCCAGACTGATCATTTTTCCCTTTTGTGATCCTAAAAAGTACACGGTCGGCTGGGGTTGCCTAACTACTGGTAGAATGCTGAAAAAGCATTTCCATCTTTTCCGTGCTTGCTCAGCTGGGAAGCACAAATCATGCTTTTATATCCCAACAATTATGAATGAATGAAATCTCGTGGTTTCATAGGTTTTTAAATATATATATCTATAGATATATATACATACACACACACACTCCTATATGTGTATATATATATATATATTTATATTCTCGCTATCCTTTTAGGGGGGAAAAAATCACATTGCATGAGTTTTTAATCTGTATTTAACAAAGTGTCTCTTAAGATCCCCATCCTCATATTATGTCCACTTTTTTGAAGGCCAGAGGAAAAGATCAGGAAAGTATGAGGGGTTTAGCCCAAGTTTTCTGTCTTTGTACTATAGAATTCACCATAAGAAAATGTCAAGGGGCGCCGTGGTGGTGCAGTCTGTTAAGTGTCTGACTCTTGGTGTCGGGTCAGGTCATGATCTCAGGGTTGTGAGATAAAGCCCTGCATCGGGCTCAGCTCAGTCAGCTTGCAGATTCTCTTTCTCTCTCCCTCTGCCCCTCTCCTGACTCAGGCAAGCTCGCTCTCCCTCAAATAAATAATAAAATCTTAAAAAAAAAAAGAATTTCTATTAAAAAAGAAATGTAAAGCTGACTAAACTTGCCTTTCCAACTAGATGTATGCTTCACTTGAGTATCTTAGAATAGACTTTTAAGGCCACACATCCTCCCAGGTCCTTAACCATATTGGAAAGGGCATTCTAAGCCTGGGAGACTGAGCCAGGGGGTTTGATCCTAACCTCTCACTGGAGCCTCATCCTCCCAGCTCATGCTGGTTGGGAAATAAGCTGGAGCATTAGGGCCCAATGGGTGTTGTTAAAATATGACCCACAGATGGAAATAGAAGTTTGGGTCTAGAGAATAGTGGTGGCTGTACTTGTCTCAGTTACCAGGAGATTTAAAGGAGAAAGAAGGGGTGCCTGGCTGGCTCAGTGGGTAGAGCATGTGACTTGATCTTGGGGTCGTGTGTTCAAGCCCCATGTTGGGCATGGAGCCTACAATCAATCAATATTATATAAATATAATTTTTTTTAAAAAAAGGAAAAGGGACGCCTGGGTGGCTCATCCGTTAAGCGTCTGCCTTCGGCTCACATCATGATCCCAGGGTCCTGGGGATCGAGCCCCATATCGGGCTCCCTGCTCAGCGGGAAGCCTGCTTCTCCCTCTCCCACTCCCCCGCTTGTGTTCCCTCTCTCACTGCCTCTGTCAAATAAATAAATAAAATCTTAAAAAAAAAAGAAAAAGCCCCACAGTTTTTAGGGGAAGAATAATTGGTAGAAGATATAAGGAGGGAGGTTTGGAAAAGGCTCAAAAGAGGTTTGAAATGAGCTACAAAGTGTCCCTAGTTTAAAAGGTGGAAAGGCTTCTTTGTCGATTTATTATGTCCTTCAATATAAGTGAAAGACTGAAGGACCTGATTTTGTTTAAAATCTTAAGTAGCTAGGGCACCTGGGTGGCTCAGTTGTTAAGTGTCTGCCTTCAGTTCAGATCATGGTCCCAGGGTCTTGGAATCGAGTCCCACGTCGGGCTCCCTGCTCAGCAGGAAGCCTGCTTCTCCTTCTCCCACTCCCCCTGCTTGTGTTCCTGCTCTCACTTTGTCTCTCTCTGTCAAGTAAATAAATAAAATCGTTAAAAATAAAATAAAATCTTAAGTAGCTAAAAATTTCCCACTGTTGTTTTCAGTTTCACAGTTTTCTAGGGTGAGATGCTATCCCTAATTTCATTGTTAAATTTAAAACCAAAGGAATAAAGTCATGTATCACATCAGTTTTATTCTTCCTTGAATTTCATGATTACAGAAATCTGTTACAGACCTAAATAAGTTTGGTGTAAGACTTCCAGAGTTCTGTGCTAGGTAGTTTAAAATTTTGTCTCAATTTGCTAAAAACTTAATGAGATTTTAGTAAATCTTAATACAGAAAAAGGAAAACACTCAGAAGGCATTTCCTGTTTTCTTAGCTAAAGACATACATTAAATTCTTCCTCCTCTCTGCTGATTTTGAAGTTCTTCATTCCTTTTTAATTCATGATAAAATTCTCTTAAATGTCTGTCACCCACTAAGTAATAAGCATACTGTAAAGATTTTTGGGAGAATTAATAGATGTATGATTTCTTTTAGGATGGAAGAGTGTGGAAAGTGTCCCGAAGTTGGTGTCTGAATATATGGCCAAAAAGATAAAGGTTGATGAATTTGTGACTCATAATCTGTCTTTTGACCAAATTAACAAAGCCTTTGAACTGATGCATTCAGGCAAGAGGTAAGCTTCCTCTTTGGCTATATATTATAAAATGTAGTAATGATTTAGGGTTTATATAGGAAGGGTAAAAAAAGATAGTTTTAGTGGTCTTAAAAGATATCCATTAAAACCTGTTTATTGCTTCCTTCTCTTACAGCATTCGAACTGTTGTAAAGCTTTAAATTCAGCAGAGAAAACCTGTTCATCCTTGTACCGAAGTCTTGTGGTCCAGCTGGAACAGCCAGACAAGCAGGGAGAAGATCTTCCAAGTTCACAGCCTCTTAGACATTCTAGACCTTCTAGACCTTCTCTACTACTACTTCTAGAGTAACCTACTCTAGGCAATAATATTTTTTGTATAATTCATAAATCTCTAATCAAGGACAAGGCTAATACAGTCCTAAATCTGTTTTCTGAACTCTCCTTCACATGTATAATTGCCAACTCATTAAGGAATATCCTAACATAATAAAAGTAATTTCTGTGTATATGTAGACATTGTCATCTCTGTTTTATGCTGACTTCATTCTCATGGTTCCTGTCCCCATAATTTTCATTCTTTATGGGAAAGCTAGAGAAAACGGGGCAGTGGTGAGTATCTGAACCTTGCCTTCTTCCATTCTCAGTAATTTTTGCTTAACTTTTAACTTTTAGGAGTTGCTGGCCCATTTACTAAACACCGATATCCTCACTGTCAGGGGCAAAGTTAATCAGAACCCAAGTCTCAGCCCCTGTGAGATTACATTCTTGAGAACAGATACCATGCCGTGTTTAGACTCACACTCCCAATTCCCAGTACGGCATCTGGCCCACACTGGGCACTAAACGTCATTGACAAAACTACTTCTGGGCATAAAAAGGTGTATGTGTGTTGGTGGCAGCTTCTATGAACTTTTTCAAGTATGTAAAAAAATATATACTGAATTTCAGAGTTCCCAGGCACTTTTCAAATCTTAACATTTACCACGTCTGGACACATTGCCTTTGCTCTCCAGAGGTTTTTTATGAATTATCTGTCCACATCCTTTTCCTCACCACCCAGAATTTGGTGTTTTTCACTCTCATGCATATTGTTACACTTTTACTATACATATCCCTTAACCCTCTAGTCTTTGGTATTGAAAACCTGATACTGTCTCATTCTGCAGCTTTCATTTTTTACTCATTATGGTGTGATGAATCCATGTGATGCTCTCATACACTAATTTTAATACTGTGCAACAGTATTCAGTTATATGAAATAACATAATATCTGCTGTCCAAATGATGGCATAAAGCAGCTTCCAGAACTGTTTCTGTCTTGCTAACACTGGTGAAACATTGTACATCTTGTTCATTGTGTTAGTTACTTAGGATATATAGCTGATCCTTGAACAACATGGGTTTGAACTGCACAGATCCACTTACACATGGATTTTTTACATTATGGTATTGTAAATGTATTTTCTCTTCACATTTTTTCTCTAGCTTACTTTGTTGTAAGAATACTGTTTGTAATACATACATAAAAAATGTGTTAATCAACTGTTCTCTTAAGGCTTCCAGTCAAAAGTAAGCTGTTAGTAAAGTTTTTGGAGAGTCAGAAGTAATACGTGGGGGGCGCCTGGGTGGCTCAGTTGGTTAAGCGACTGCCTTCGGCTCAGGTCATGATCCTGGAGTCCCGGGATCGAGTCCCGCATCGGGCTCCCTGCTCAGCAGGGAGTCTGCTTCTCCCTCTGACCCTCCTCCCTCTCATGCTCTCTGTCTCTCATTCTCTCTCTCAAATAAATAAATAATAATAAAAAAAAAATCTTTAAAAAAAATTAAAAAAAGAAGTAATACGTGGATTTTCAAATACCTGGAGGGTCAGCGGCCCTAACCCTTGCATTGTGCAAGAGTCAATAGGATAAGCACATCTTGACTAGAAATTGCCGGATTGTTCCTCAAAATGGTTGAAAACTTTTGCAAGTGAGATGGGCATGAAATGATATTTCGTTACTTTACCTGGCATTCCCCTCAGTTACTGAAGTACTATTGTACATTTGTATTTCCTTTTTTGTGAAGTATCCGTTCACATCCTTTGCTCCTTTTTCTATTGGATTAGTTATCTTTTTCCGAGTACTTTTTAGAGGAGTTACTATAGATGTCAATCCTTCATCAGTTTTATATCTTATTTTAATGTATCTTATTTTTAATATAGTCAAATCAGTCTTTTTGTGGTGCTCTTAAGTAACGTTTACATTTTTATTCTGAGCAATATAAAGAAGCAAAAATGATTCATAGTCTTCCCATCCAGGTAATCCATTGACATTGAAAAAAAACATAAAACAACATATCTGAGAGAAAATTACATAAAGAAGAGCAACACTCCCCTCCCACAATAAAAATAGTTGACTGCTGTAAAGTTTATATATCTTCCCAGAATTTTCACTGCATGTTAATACCACTTACACATACCCTTTAAAATTACACAAAGCATACTGCAGACTGTATCAGCACATTGCATATGCCATGCACATAGATCTCTTGGTTGGACTGAAGCCGTGTGCTTTTTTTAAAGATTTTATTTATTTGACAGAGAGAGACACAGAGAGAGGGAACACAAGCAGGGGGAGTGGGGGAGGGAGAAGCAGGCTTCCCGCTGAGCAGGGAGCCCGATGCGGGGCTCCATCCCAGGACCCTAGGACCATGACCAGAGCCGAAGGCAGATGCTTAACGACTGAGCCACCCAGGTGCCCCTATTTTAATACTTTTGATCGATGTGGCTTAATTGCTCCTATAAAAAGGTTGTGTTCCTGAGCACTATTTAGTTGACTGAAAAGTAGAAAAGTGGCAATTGTGGTCAGGACCTCCTTTTTGGATCTTTAGTGTAGGGCCAGGCAGTGCAACCTAGTTTTTCATTTTACCTAGAGGGCTGGAGTTGCACCAGGGGCCCAAATGGCCCCAAACTATTGCCCTGAGAAAACTGGAAGAAGAAATTAAAACTAGCTTGTACTGAAGCTATAAGAAATAGGCTTTTAATCAGGTTTGATTTAGCCTAGCCTTCCAGGAACAAAGTATATTATTACCTTGAGCAATTGCACTAAGAAAATGGACATGTAGGATAATAATGGAGAGCTAGTAATTCTTTAAAAAGTTTTTATCCCCATTACTTTTCTTCTCATATAATGAGGTATACACAAATGAGATGGCATTTTTATGTTCACCAATGTGAGAAAGTAAAGCTATTTTAAAATATAAAATAATTAACTCCATTTCTTGTAGCTGGCCAATTAGGGAGTTTACTTTTCATTTCTGTCACAGTTAAGTACATACTCTTGAGCCAGCTAATTCGGTTTAACAAGTATGAGCATTTCCTGGCTGAAAGCACAATTGTCTCTTTTCAGAGAATTAGTAGAAGCAGTCAAGTTTGTAAGATCCTTATTATAAAGATTCTTGGATCATGGGACTATAAAGCCTTTTCAAGATCCTTTTAATACACCCTCTTAGATGGCATCTAGGATGTTATGTATAATGCTAGACAAAATAGGTTTTGGAAGAAGGTATAGATAAAACACGGCTAAAATCCATTCACTACGTGCATGTCAGCAAATCTTATTGTCCGAAATTAGGAGTCTACCACTTTAGAAGTATTGCTGGGAATTTTTTTTAAGTATCTTAAACTGCTTTCTTGGACAGATACATAATTTTAACAGAAATGGCCCACCCACTGTGTATTTCATGAAAGCTAGTAAAAGGTACTTTTAAGTACCTAAAATTTTACAGTATTAAGAACTTTAGCAGCTCCTGGGTGCTCAGTCGGTTAAATGTCCAACTCTTGGTTTCGGCTTAAGTTGTGATCTTATGGGTCATGGGATTGGCCCTGCATTGGGCTCTGCGTTCAGAGGGGAGTCTGCTTGAGATTCTCTCCCTCTGCCCCTCCCCTCACTCATGCTCACACTGTTTCTCTCAAAATAAAACAAAAACAAAAAAAACTAAGCATCCTTTTTACTGAAAATTTTTCCTATTCCTAGCTAACATTTTCAAATCTTGCTTGTATATCCATTTTCAGCATGCGCTATTCTATTTAACCCTACTGATGTTCACTGGAGTAAGGTTGTCCATATACAGACTATGTCTGACTTGGAACAAGTTCTTTATTACATGCACAGAACCAACCTATAAAGTATGAACATATAGAATGATGAGGTTGTGGGGGATGGAGGCAGGGGAAAACTATTATATCCAAAACTCTGTCACCGGGAACCAGCTCATGTGTGTACAACTTAAACCAAACAAAAAATGCTCCAAAAAACATACATAATGCTATTTCCATTTATCCCATTTGAGTGCAAAATTATACATAGCTGGTAATTCTCAAAACGTTTGTTGATTTGGGGATAGAGGGAACATATTTTCCATGCACAGAATGCTTCAGAACATTTTCTGCTTGGCTACCAATCTGCCAATTAAGCTGGTGATCAAAGTCCTAAAGTAACCGACAGTTCTTTGGGCCTAGAGTCACTTTGTGACCCGGGAAAAAAACCAACTTTGGATTCAGCCAATTTTGTTTCAGTTAATATGCACGATCAGATTCTTTGTCAGCAAATACCCTTTAGAAAAAGTACACCACAAACATTTGGAAAACATTTTATTATATTTCAAGAGATATTTAGATAATAAATGCATAGAACTAAGGGAATTGTGTCTTTAAGGAAACAATTACAAAGTGAACAGGGATATACAAAGTCCTCCATTATACAAGTTCCTTTGGTGGAATTTTTCTTTATGGGCACAAAGCAGGTGGGATGCCTTTCAAGCAGACTGGTTTTTATCAAAGTGGACATCATACCAGAAGAATTCCTTGTGATGAGATAAATTCTGCACATGTTCTTTTCAAGAAAGGAGTGCTAATCCACCATAGAACCACCTCCAGTTTAAAATGGACTCAGATGTTCTTGACTACCAGAACGAGGCTATAGAAGCAAGATAAACTGAAAATGTGCTTTAAAATATCTACTGCTCTTTCTCTAATACACATCTTCATACTAAAAGTTCTTATCCTTGGCTATTTCGTTTCCTCAGAATCACTCAGGGCTCAGATTTACTAATGAAGTTTTAAAAATTCTAGCCTGAGTTTTCTGTTGTCACCTGACCCAACTACTGAAATCATGCAAATTTGTTTTATAGTCACATTATCCATAGAATAAAAGTTCCTAAGTTATGATACCATTCCACAAATAGGAGGTCTCCACAGAGAAGTATGGTGATTTGTCCTAGTCATGCAACCAAGTAAAAAATTAGAGAAATCAGAGCCCTAGGGTTGTGCCCTTCTCGGTGACACCAAAGTACAGATGTACCTACAGGTTTTGGAAAGTGTTAGCATGTTTGTTCCTGGGAATGGGATGAGGTGGTTGGGGTAACAGTAAAAGGGCTAAGCACCCAGGAGATGTAAGCAATTACTCTCCTAAAAGCTTTACGATGGTAAAAAGATGAAGCATCCATAAAAAAATTATTTAAATACTTTGAGCTGTAACAAACGTATTACTGATAACTTTCCAGGATGTCCTTCCTCAAAGGGCACAAATGTGACTTTTTGGCACATTTGAATAAGATATACCAGTGTTAACACATTTTTTAACATAACCACAGAATCGCCGTGGACTGACAGTTTTGTTTTTGCTCATCCACAGTCCCAAAAATAAAAAGCAGATGGTAACAAGTAGCCAAGGCCACCTTATTCCTGCTTCCTTTTTCTCAAAATCACCAAATACAAACCACTATTCTTTTTCATACTTAGCACCGAAAGGAAGAAGAGGTAAAGAGGAAGGCTGCCACCAAAGGCTGCTTGCTCCTCAGAGTTCAAACACGGGAGAGCCAGGGAATTCCCATGCATGGAGCCTGGGCTGCTAAGCTAAACTTTCCTTGCATGTTCATTTTTAAGATGAAACAACACATTAAAAACCTTTAGGATATTAGCATAATGTATGTAGCCTACGTTGTGAAACAATTGTTCCTAAGGCATTAAAGTCCAGATGCTCTTCTCTACTGGAAAATGGGCCACACATCCACATTACACAGTGGTGTAATTTGCTCCTCTTGTAGCTACAGAGCTTGGTAGAAGTCAAATACCAGATGTAGATGGAATCTTATCACACTCTCTCCAACAGTTCCGTATTTCTAACTCCCAGACCACTAAAATATCCTCCCCACTCCTACTGTATGTTTTGCCCCCAACATTCACTGTATCCATTGTTAAAAAGTAGCTCACAGTTTATGAAATTTCAAATGCAGTAGGAACAAAATTACTTCATGTAATTTTTAAACCAATGCTCTGGACTCCCACAGTGAGTCATGTTCCAAAAATAAAATTCACAAATTTTGCACTTACGTTCATTGTTGGTAGTGATTTTGATATAGTAATTCTAAATTTTACATGTCTTGTAGAATCAAGCAAATAAGTAAATATTAACATTATTCAAAACCAAAGTTCTCACCATGGTTTAAAGCAGATACAAATATGAACCAGGAAAAGGTGAGGAAGATTAGTGTTAGATTTGAAAGTATCAGAACGAACTCAGGATTTATAAAAAATGCGCTTCCTGGCTCTGCTCCCTGAAGGTGACTGGAAACCCCCATGACACCCAGTAGTACCCGGATGTTGATTTCCAAATACCATTCCCCAGGAAAAGAAACTAGGGCTCCTTGGAGAAACAGCCTGTGCCACCGTGGGACAGGAAAACTAGATGATAAACCTACATCTTGCTTACGGCAAAAAGCAAGAAAGTGCACAAAGACCGATAGGCACAGGTCAAAATGACACATGAATGAGCTGAAAGGTGCTTCTAAATTTTTTTTTTTTAAGACTTTATTTATTTGTGAGAGAGAGAATGAGAGACAGCATGAGAGGGAGGAGGGTCAGAGGGAGAAGCAGACTCCCCGCTGAGCAGGGAGCCCGATGTGGGACTCGATCCCGGGACTCCAGGATCATGACCTGAGCCGAAGGCAGTCGCTTAACCATCTGACCCACCCAGGCACCCTGAAAGGTGCTTCTGCTGGGCAAATTTGGAACAAGTACGGTAATTAAGTAAAATTTTTAAGAATTGAGGGGCTCACATGGATACTCAAAAACAGTGGGTAGAATGGGGAAAAAAATGCTTCTTTGTAAGAGTGCCAGCTAATAAATGTAGATGAAATGCTAAACTTAGAAAATCTCAACTTGAAGTCAACTTGAATATCATAAAATAATGGACCCTGGCAAGGATTATCGATGAATGTCAAAACCATGGAGTGAACAGGATACCAAAATGGTTTCCAGGTATCTCTTCCCAGATTATTTGCTTAAGAAAAGATATTCTTAAAATGGAAAGATCTGACAAGGCAAGTGACCAAACTTATATTGGCAATGTGACAATAACACTGTCTCCTGATGTGATGTGACACCATGAATGAGACACACCGCATACCATCAATGGACTCTTCTGCCAAAATACTTATCCTGAACCTATTCACGAGAAACAGAGAAATACAGAATTATACAAGCTAACTGGCTTGCTTCTTCAGTGTCAATTTCATAAAACATCAAAAAAGGTAGGCTTTTTGGGGGTGCCTGGGTGGCTCAGTCGGTTAAGCATCCGACTCTTGATTTCGGCTCAGGTCATGATCTCAGGGTCCTGCGATCGAGCCCCGAGTCAGACTCTGCGCTCAGCATGGAGTTTGAGTTTCTCTCCCTCTGCCCCTCTCCGCCCCCATGCGTGCACAAGTTCTCTCTCAAAATAAATAATAAAAATTTTAAAAAAGGTAGACTTGTTCTAGAATAAAGACTACAGATACAGGATAATCAAATGCTATGAGTTTGGATCCTGGATTTTTACAAAAGAAGAAAAGCTTTAAAGAACATTTGGGAAAAATGGAGATTCACGGATGTGTACTGTATGTTAGGTAATTCTGTATCAATGTTAAATTCCTTGGGTGCGGTAATTATATCATGATCACGTAGGAAATGTGCTTATGGTGTAACAGACAGGGTTTAATAGTAATGAGTGAAGTGTGGCGCCACTGCTTTCAAAAGGAAAGTGCCTCAAGAGAGAGATGCAGCAAAACAGCAGGCGCTGAACACAGGAAAAGGATTTACAGGGGCACCTGGGTGGCTCAGTTGTTAAGCATCGCCTTCGGCTCAGGTCATGGTCCCAAGGGTCCTGGGATCGAGCCCCACATCGGGCTCCCTGTTCCACGGGAAGCCTGCTTCTCCCTCTCCCACTTCCCCTGCTTGTGTTCCTCTCTTGCTCTGTCTCTGTCAAATAAATAAATAAAATCTTTAAAAAAAAAAAAAAGGAAAAGGATTTAGGATTATTTTGTTGTACTATATTTGGACTTTTCTGTAAATCTGAAAATTCTCGAAATAAAAAGTTGGAAGTAAAAATAACTTTAAGAAGAAACAGCTAACAGATACCATGAGGGTGATTTGGGGGGCCTTCGCCAAGTGAAGCACCAGGCCTTCAATTTTCACCAAACAGAAAGAAGACCCAGAAGTGGTTACAGAACAAAGGAATCAAGCTAAGATGGCAAATTCCTAACCCTCCTCCTATTAATTTTGACCTGTGGCAAGTGATATAAAAGTGTCAGTGAAAAAAAATAAATAGAAGTGTCAGTGAGTGGGTTCTAATGCACCTTAATCCATTTCATCAGCAAAAGACATAAAACGAAGATAAAAGGCAAACATGTTTCCATGCTTCTAAATTATAATCCCAAGGGGGATGGAGTAGCAGGAAAAAATATATGTATTATTTTAAAAGTTAATACAAAAAATGAAAACTTAATATACTGACTTATTTTGAAAAGTTGGCAGAATGATACAACTTGATGTTTTCATCTAAATCTAATAAACATCTGAAATTAGATATTTACAATTAGACTAGAGCCCATATTGTTTTGAAATCTCCCAAACCGAAAAAGCATCATCACCAATGTGGCTTATCTTTTTACAAAAAAACTACCCCATCAAGACTTTTTTTCCCCTTGAGCTTATTTTCTAATGATAGATATCAAAGAATCCCTCACTGTTAATTCCACAATCAGTACATAAAATGCTCCCCTAAATATTCAGCATTCTATCTTAAAAGTAGCTCTCACAAACATGGTTCCCTCTCAAATGCTGCTGATGGACGCTGCTGAACCAAACAGTACTGGAATTTTTACAGAGTTATTAAACTCAAAACAACTCTTTTTACTCCAATGGTCATGAGTTTATTTGAGATGATGAAGTCAGCCACCCTATTCCCCACCACTGCCCTCTAAAATCCCAAACAAATGCAGCCAAGTTAATGACTACACGCAGGGTAATCATTCAAACTTTTAATCTCCCTTTACACATTATATTAACATTCATATTGCAAGGCATTCCATTCACAAATATTACAGTTTGATAAAAAACTTCACACACATACCCCCAAAAGTCTATACCAGATTCAGTCACTTAACTAAATCATTAAAATAATAAAAGTAATGAAAACATTATCATAGTTCTTTTAAAGCAATAAAGGTCTGAGGCACTCTGGGAAAGATGTTCTCGTATTAACATGTCAGTGGTATCAAATTATGTTACAAGAAAGTTACCAGATACCCAGTAATCAAGTACACTCCAATGACAGTAACTTCGATCTGATACGTGTTCACTGGATACACTCCCATCTGGATTCAACTAACACAGGTACTGGGCAGCTGAGGTCATTTCCAATGAGGTTCCCAACTACGTAAAGGTAAAGTGTGTTTTCAACACACCATGGACAGCTGCATCTCTACCGCAAGGGAACAGTCCAGTCTCAAAAGAAGTTCCTTTTTCATCACTACCAGGTTTACTAAATGTCGGAAGCTAACAGCCCACCAGACTTACTCTGCTCGCTGCTAAAGAGATTTCAGAACTGTCTCTTCCCGTCAACCTCCACAGTGCAACCTTCGCCCTTCTCTGAATATCTCCAAGGTGTGCCCTTGAAATACAACAGAGGGGAAGAAAGGGAGCTTTCTCCCTCCCATTTCGACCAAACAGAAGTCTGAAATAGCAACGTATTACAAAATTCTCATGTTCTGCGACAGCCAGTTACCATATGAAGCATGGCTATTTTTACCATAAACTAGATTTTTAAAAACCTGACAACCCTTTTCCAAAGTGACTGTTGCCACATCCATTCACTGACAGAGTCCACATTGGAGAGAAAGTCTCACTGACCGAGTGCTTCCTTACACACAATTACAAGGGTAAATAATCAGCATGGGGAAGGAGGGAGGCCAATTCCCAACTGCGAAATAAATCACTGCAAACTATGGGTCCATTTAGGACAGCATATAACCCTGTCAGAGCGGAATCAACACAAACCCAGGTCATTTAGTGTTCGGTAATTACATGTGTGGAATTTAAAATGTATACATATATATTTCCATACATATATAATAAAAAAAATCTGAAACAACGTATGTTGCTAAAGTTTCAAGGATTCTCATCTTCCACATTCACCTGGAGAGCAGCCGGCTCTTGCTGGCCCAGTTGTGGCAGTGATAAAAGCAACTAGAAGCAGGTTTAAGTAAAAAGTGCTCAAAGGCCAAGTGAGAAAATAGGGGTGCAGAGATTTCTGGAGGGAGAGGGGAGCAATGAAAAGAGTTGAGAATGTCTCCTTTATTCTTCTCAGCTTTTTCAGACCCGGGACAAGTTCTGGAGGACACACATCCAATGCTGTAGTCCTTCCTCATCTATAGTCAAAACAAAACAAGTAATAAAAATTTCCTCTTCCATTCTGTACTCTCTATAAAATGCATAGTACAGCCAGAAGGTATTATCGAGATGTGCCATCTCAGGAGAAATTAAAATTGGGACACGAAGTGAGGCCGTGTGCTATCGAGTCGCCGCGTCAGGATTTCACAGCCAGTGTCCGTGACCAGCAGGGTGTGCTCGAACTGAGCAGACCGCTTTCCGTCTCTCGTCACCGCGGTCCAACCATCTGGCCAGGTTTCATCCTGCCATCCGCCTTAAACAAACAAACAAGAACAGTTTCTGAATTCTATCGCTCAGTTTTCTAAACAAACTCTCTAGTAAGTCTGTTTGCATGTACTCCTATATCCTTGGACATCACAGATACAATTAGAAAATTCACTATGAACACTCCTATTTACAAACGGTGGACAGATACATGCAAAAGAATGAAACTGGACCATGTTCTTAACACCACACACAAAAATAAACTCAAAATGAATTAAAGACTTGAATGTAAAACAAGACCTAAAACGATGGAATTCCTTAAAGAAAACACAGGCAGTAATCTCTTGGACATCAGCCTCATCAACATATTTATGAATCTGTCTCCTCAGGCAAGGGAAACAAAAGCAAAAATAAAATATTAGGGGTCCCTGGGTGGCTCAGCCGGATAAGCGTCTGACTCTTGGTTTTGGCTCAGGTCATGATCTCGGGTGGTGAGATTGGGCCCTGCCTTGGGCTCCACGCTGAGCATGGAGTCTGCTTGAGATTTTCTTTCTCCCTCAGCTCCTCTCCCTAGCCCTCTTCTCAAATAAAGATAAATCTTGAAAAAATAAACAAACTATTGGTGCTACACCAAAATAAAAAGCTTTCGCACAGCATAAGACACCATCAACAAAACAGAAAAGTAGCCTAATGAATGGGAGAAGATATTTGCAAATAATATATCCAATAAGGGGTTGATATCCAAAATACATAAAGAATTTATACACCTCAACACCAAACCCCCCCCCACACACAATTAAAATTGGGCAGAAGACATGAATAGATAATTTTTCCAAAGAAGACATACAAATAGCCAACAAACACATGGAAAGATGCTCAACATCACTAATAATCAGGGAAATGCAAATCAAAACCACAATGAAATATCACCTCACACCTGTCAGAATGGCTAAAATCAAAAAGACAATAACACATGTTGGTGAGGAAATAGAGAAAAGGGAACCCTTATGGACTGTTGGTAGGAATACAAACTGGCACAGCCTCTGTGAAAAACAGTGTGCAGGTTCCTCAAAAAATTATAATTAGAATTACCACACAATAGAGTAATTCCACTATTAGGTATTTACCCAAAGAAACAAAAACACTAATTCAAAAAGATATATACCTCCCTACATTTATTGCAGCATGCAGCCAAGATATGGAAGCAATCCAAGTGTCCACTGATAGATGAATGGATGAGAGGGTATGGTATACAGACACAATGGAATGCTACATAGCAATAAAAAAGAATGAGATCATGCCATACGCCACAACATGGATAGACCTAGAGGGTATTATGGTAGGTGAAATAAATCAGACAGAGAAAGAAAAAAACCCTATGATTTCACTTATATGTGGAACCTAAAAAAACAAAACAAATGAATGAATAATCAAAGAGAATAATCAAACAAACTCTTAAATACAGAGAACAAACTGGTGGCTACCAGAGGGGAGGTACATGGCGGGCTGTGTGTGTGTGTGTGTGTGTGTGTGTGTGAGAAATAGATAATGAGAATTAAGAAGTATAAACTTCCAGTTATAAAATAAGTAAATCACAGAGATGAAAGAAGTACAGCCTGGGGAATGTAATCAATAATACTGTAATGCTGTATGTTGACAGATGGTGACTATACTTATCATGATGAGCACTGGTACAGTCCTGTCCAGTCAGTATGTTTACTGGACACCTGAAACTAATATAACATTGTATGTCAATTACACTTTAGTAATATTAATGATGATAATAGTAATAATAAAAGATTCCTATTTATACTTCAACTGTTTTAGTCTTTCCAACTTCATTTTGGTCTTTAGTCCAATGAAGTAATGATGGTATTTTAAATTTCCTCGGGTGTGTTATATTTTCACATTTTTTATACCTCCCAAACATCAAATCAAGATGGTATTTCCAAAATAAAAGCACTGGGTTTCATTTTAGAAAACATATTGATAATACTCATTACAAAACTATGAGTTAAGAACTGAATTAATGAATTTAGCTCTTTCCTGGTATAACTTTGGCATCTGACTAAACTACAACCAATGTGTATTGTGAAGGAAATAATCTTTTTACACTTTTATTACAGCATTTAATTCCTGATATTATTTTTAAATGTCAGGCACACAGATGGTAAGAACAGATTATACTGTGCAATTTCTGTGGACCACACACGCCTGTAACCAGAAGGGGCTAAGAAACGGATTGGTGAGGGAAGTTAAGAAATTACAATGAAGCAAAATAGGTTAGGGAGGGGCTGAGACTAGAGAAATTTACCAAAGGGACAGTGAAAACAGCCCTAGGACAATGAAAGAAGCAGAGAGAGAGAGAGAGAGAGAGGGACAGAGGGAGGAGAGTGGGGGAGGGGAGAGGGAAGCAAAATGAGAAAGTTCTGCAATTCTGGATACTGCTATAAAACTGTGTTTAGAGACTTACTTTCTTGTCTCCAAATTAGATGTCAAAAAAATCAATACATTCTTCATTCTAAGTAATCTTTATCAAAGATTAGGTTTCACTGACTCAGAAAAATCCCAGAACATAAACTCTGCAGTGAAGTAACCTACTTTTGCAATACTAAATCCCAGCCTAGAAAGAAAAATGTGAGGTAGCTTGAAGAACGTTAACTCATGCTTTGTCAAACATCTAAAGACAAGTGACTGGATATTTTTCGATGTAATGAGTAACATTTCACAACTGGATTTTAAGATATAATACTTTTCTGACTTTATTGTGATCTGCTTAAAACAGGTTCTTTACTAATGTCAAGTCAAACATACCTGGATATTATTCTGAGAAAATTCAAATTCCTCTTTGCATTTGAAACTTTCCACTCCAGAGGTAGGATTTAACCTCGCTGAGCTACACTGAAGTATATGCATTATAATTTGATGATTATCTGACCAGGCTCCTTGGAAAGTTATTTGCTTATACCTGGAAATACCACATTATGTCTCACCAACCAGGTACCAATTAATGAAAATAGGTATATGATCAAAACACTTTCCGCTCAGCTTCTGGCCTTTCTCTGCTAATATATTCACTGCCCTTGCAATTGGTTCCACATGATCAGAACTTTATTCCTATCCAGGAGTATGACAAAATACCTTACACTTGTCCTGTCCTCTAAAGTACAAAAGGTATTCTGTGCTACTATAAATCATCTTGATTCTTAGAGCAGCCCTGGGGAGGTGGCAGGTTCAAGACTGTCATTTCCATTTTACAGAAAAGGCAGCAAAGGATCACGTTATAAAGCAGCCTGTGGGCTGGATTTAGTGACTCGCTCCTAAGTCACTGCAATCTGGCAGAAGTAATGGGAGGTCACTCCCAAGATCAGATTATAAAAAAGACTGGAAGGATCCAGAAAGGAGGTATCCTTCAGTGAGGCGCCAGGACACACCGGCCCCACTACCATCGCCTTGCTGCATCCCCTAATCCCAACAGAGAACTGGCTGAGAAGAAAGGTGAAGAGAACACGTGAGCATCTGGGTGAGGAGTCCTAATCATGACACTGGGTCTTCATCACTGCCACAAGCCTGCCACAGGGACCAGTGACAGTGAGGGCACAAATCTGCCAGCAGTAAACGTGTCTGGGCTGTGCTTTCACAAGACAACCTGAGCACACGACCTGAAGAGGCAGAACAGCTCCTGAGGTTAGAGTGTGACAAACTCCGTCACTATGTAACTAGCTCAGTGACTTCAGTCCAGTTACTTCTTCAAGGATAAGGCTGCTCTTCTATATAATGGGGACAGCACCGACACCTCCCAAGTTGCGGAGAATTAAATCATATACTGATGTCTGCCTCAAAGTGAGTGGCTCTACATCTTCTTTCCCCTCCCAGGCCCCTGCCAAGCAAGCTACACAGGATAGAGGCTCGGGACTGTTAACAACGCCCCCTTTGACAGCGTCTTTTATGGAAAGGGACTGGGATTCAAGTCCTTGAGCATCTACTGACAGCAGAATTACCAGGTAGAAAGTATTGCTTTCTTGCCAACCCATATGATTCTCAGTTCTCTGTATGATACTGAATCGAGTTTGAGTTGGAACAGGAAGTGGAAATGAACCAAAAAGAAAATAAACAGAGCAGACTACTAATCTGATCGTAAGTGGCCAAAAGTAAATAATTCAATTAAAGAACAGGACAGCATCCCTTTTTCTCACCTTCACAAATCATTGGCTCAATTGTAAATACATGGCCCGCCTTCATCACTCCAACTGCTTTATTTTCTGAAATTAAAGAAAACAAAATTCTCAAAACACAGCAAAAAATCAAGAGTGTACTGTTGAACAGCTCACTGGTAAGAGTACACTGTTCACGAATATGAGAGTATTTTTCAGGACCATCATGAAAAACAAAACTATGAATTCAAGTATCCAGACCCACCATCCTCCAAAAAAGCCCAAAAGGTAAAAAGAGGGATGGACCTTTGGAGACAATCTCAGACAAAAATGGAGAACCAGGTTAAAGTTCAAATTAAAACACAGGAACGGATGTGAACATCAGTAAACGAGTGAGTGCATTTGCTCTGCCTGACCACCAGATGGCAAAGAGACCGGCTCTCAGGCTGCTATTCGCGATGGTGACTTGGGTAAAGAAGGACACGTGTCCAGAGGTTGCATCTACTAAACACCATTCTTCCTGGGTACGGTCTCACCTCACCCACACGTTTCTACCTGCACATCTTTCCTTGTGAACAGCTATCAATGCTGCTCTCCACTATCTTCAGTATTGCCAAAATACACTCCCTGCAGATTCTAAAATCTGAAGTTTGTAAATGGTCATAAAATCTGAAAGGCGAAACACAATTTTGACTTTCTATTCCTAATCCCATGAACTTTCTTTCCCAATGACCGGCAACTTACTACATATAAAGAATTGGTCATATTCCCTGGGGATATATATATTTCTTAATGTCAAGAGTGTCAGTGTGGTGTCACAGAAAGAAAAAGGATAAAGGAGGCGCCTGGGTGGCTCAGTCGTTAGGCGTCTGCCTTCGGCTCAGGTCATGATCCCAGGGTCCTGGGATCGAGTCCCGCATCGGGCTCTCTGCTCCTTGGGAGCCTGCTTCTCCCTCTGCCTCTCTCTCTCTCTCTGTCTCTCATGAATAAATAAACAAAATCTTTAAAAAAAAAAAAAAAAGGCTAAAGGACTGTGAAGCCGGGCTGTCCCAGTACCGCAGCACTGGCCGCACCGAGCCAGAGCCCTCGCAAAGAGCCAGTCAGAGCCGTATCAGCTCCGAGTGTAAAAAAGGAGTCAAACTCAAAGACAAAGTATGTAATACACCTTGATCATTTTTACATTGACTAAATGTTGAAATGCTGCCGTTGTGAATGCAATGCATTAAATAAAATACACCATTAAAATTAGTTCACCTCTTTCTTTTTACTTTTTTAATCTGACCACAAGAAATTTTTAAATTACATATGTGCCTCATAATACATTACAGACAGTGCTGATACAAAGTACTCATTATTCTAGGAAAGTTACAACTCCCCCTCAACCTGACTCATGGTTTCAGTTTGTCAACATACCTCACTCAGCAAATATACCTTATCTGATCGACTACACGACTGCAGATACTATGCTAAGTACTTTTTAAAAAATCTGTACTTTCTCTATCATCTACCTCAAAGAATTATTGTAAAATACATTCTAAATACAGGGTATTATCATCACTTCCCAACCATATTGACTGAAATAAAAGGCAATCACTCTAAGCTAACAAGGACTTCTCTTACATAGAAGGGGTGGAGGGAAGTTACACGGTTTCCTAGTTCCACCTTTAGTGGGTTAGGAACATGGGTTGACAAGCCAAAGCTGATATCATTTACATTTCCAAAGGTCTCTGTACATAGACTCGGCAGTTTCCTTTCACACTTCCCTAAAGTGATCACAACGTATTTTAATTTACATAAACCCAATTTACACTGGACTTTTCATAAATGTCTCAAATTTATGAAACAAGTATATACCTGCTCCTCGCTTCCTTTTCCAGAAATCATTTTTTATTCCTAACGAAATGGTTTTATGTTTTATGGACACTATCATCATGGACCCATATCCCCTTCTCCCATAAATTCTATCTTCTTCAGTCTCTCTTTTTATAACCCATATCTAAACCTCAGTTGTCAATTCAGTAAGTAAAGGGACTTTTTTCACCCCCTCCCCTGCACACACTCTTTTTACACACACATACACAAACATACACGTTTATCACTGTAACAGGACTAGCTACTTCCAATCTGTTAATGGAATGCACATCGGGTGGTTACAGGGCCTACCAGGAAGGAACTGAGTTAGTAACTTATTTTCTCTTGCTAATTTTTATTTCAAGCACAATTCACAGCTTAAATAAGAACTTTGTGGTCTGCTAATAAATGTTTGTTGATATAGATCAAATGCTGTGCTCTAAACTACTTCTCCAGCTTCTCCCGCTGAGAGGCTTCTCACTCATTTCCCTTTTCTTCACAATTACTGACACCTAGGATTTTCCAGCTCACACCTCAACTGCAGCAACTGTGCATTGGGCTGGCTAGCCTGACTCCCTCACACCTGCAATCCGTTCTAGACACCACTGCCATACACTGTTGTGTATGAGCAAATATACATTTTGACGGTCCATTTATAAGAGCTTATAGATTAGTACGTACAAAATAGTAGGTCCTGTTAAATGTTTGAATAAATATTAGTTGACTAAATGGCTAGCAAAACCCAAATCTTTGGATAGTACTTACTGGCATAATGGGGTACGTTGGGGGCTGTATGAAAAAGCTTGTGGATTCCATGCCCACAATAGCTTCGAACAACTGAAAACCCATTCGCTTGGGCATGCTTCTGAATAATGTTTCCCAATTCTCTGTATCGAACACCAGGTTTCACTGAAAGGAAGAAAGAAGAGTCATGACAGAGAGTAATAATAACTAACATTTACTGAGCAATTACTATCTAAGTGTCAGGAACCTTTCTAAATGCTTTACATGCCTCCATTATATGCTGCCATGTAAAGAGATATGTACAAAACTTTCAGATGAGGAAACCAAGGGACAGAGATGCTGTACCGCCAGTAAATGGCCAAGTTGAGATTCAAACCAGTAGCACCTGTATTCTGTCCTTCGGTGTAGAAAAGGACACATGTGCAGTACGAAGGGGTTGGGGAGACACACCTTTTGTTTACTGAACAAACAAAAGAATGGAAAACATGCATCTCTTCCTCTCCTTCTCTAATGTCAAGTGTGCTGCTCTTTTTTTTGGGAAAGAGAGTGAGCATGCATCGGGCCAGGGGGAGGGGGGGAGAGGAGGACAAAGGGAGACAGAGAATCTTAAAGCAGGCTCCACACCCAGTGCAGAGCCCGATGCGGGGCTCGATCCCATTTACCCTGAGATCATGACCTGAGCTGAAATCAAGAGCTGGACGCTTAACGGACTGAGCCACCCAGGGGCCCCAAGTGTGCTAGTGTTTTAAAGTGAGCAGAAGAGGTAAGGAGAGGAGAGAGCACTGGGAGAAAAAGGAATGTCCAGAAAGTAACTTGACTTGTCCTCAGTTTCAGTCTGATCAACTTCTCAAAGAATTACTTCCCCTGGGCTTCTTTATCCCCATAAAAGTGTTCCTAAAATTATTCAGAGTTGCCTCTGAACACAGTCCTGGAGATAGGGTATAGAAAGATACTTCTTGAGCGCCTGGGTGGCTCAGTCTGTTAAGCTTCTGCCTCTGGCTCAGGTCATGGTCTCAGGGTTCTGGGATCGAGCCCCACATTGGGTTCCCTGCTCAGAGGCGAGTCTGCTTCTCCCTCTGCCTCTGCCCCATCCCCTTACTTGTGTGCACGGTCTCTAATAAATTTAATCAAAAAAAAAAAAAAAAGATACTTCGTACTATATATTCCTGCCCTGCTTAATTTTTATGACTTTTACCACTGTTTCAATAAAAACTAAAACAAATGAAGTGGTTCTCATTGTTGGTTGGTATGGCTCTCCTCGCACTGAGACCCCAGGAGCTGGGCCCTGCCAGACTCCTGGGGAACCTAGCCATGGTTCTGGGGGTCCTCAGACTCCCTACAGTCTCCTACTCTGCCTACCTGATTTCCAACCTGAGGTTCAGGTACAACAGATCTCCTCCAGCCAAGCAAATCTCTGGGGAAATAGCTCCAGGAATCATTTCAATTAATATATACTTGCTCTTAACTACATGTTCCAGCTTGACTTTTTTGGGGGGTGGGATGTTAATAATTTTGAGGAACCGTGCTGACTTTCATAATGATTTGCTTGCATTCCCATCTCAGACTTCCCATCAGCCCCAGTCGTGGGGGAGGAAAGCAAAATTTTAACCCAGTTTGCACAATATACAACAAAGAAAATCCCTATTCAAAAATAATGAGAGAGTAGAAAGGAGGAGATTCCTCCCTAATTCTCATACCCGAGGCAGTTCTCATACCAAGGATGCACCTCATTAAAATCTGGAGACGTTTCTGGTTGTCATAAGTAGGAGTGCAACCGGTATCTAGCGGGTAACGACCAGGAACGTAGATAAGCATCCTACAGTGCACAGGACAGGCTCCACAACAAAGAATTCCCAGACTCAAAATGCCAGTAATGTAGATGCTGAGAAGCCCTATTCTAGAAGGAGAATTTCAACAACAGTGGAGCTCTCTACTGTGCTGCACCACACTGAGTCACCAAGTTAATAGAAAATAAGGGGCAAGAATGATACACACAAAGGTATTAACAGCACTTTCCAGAGATTAAGCAACTTTTGTTCCTTCCTGGCTACTGTTACGAAGACTGGTTTCTGATAGTTTCTTGGCAAGTTTTATTCCTCTTTGTACAACAACACTTTCGCTATCTGGTTATTTCAATCAACTCACAGAAAAGCAAAAAGGACATAAACATTGAAGACATTATCTGGCAGAAACCCTAAAAGTTATTTTAAACTATGACTTCCCCAAATGAGAAATTAAACACTAAAGAATATTAGTTTTTAAATAATCCACAATGAGTGAGTAAAAAGAACTCTCTCATACACTGATACTGAGAATATCACGTTTTCATTTTTCATTCCTCCAACTTTATTGGTAAAAATTTCATCATCTCCCATGCATGTTAAAATAGATTCAAAACAATAAAAATAACAGATCTATGTCATTAGAGATAACTATGTGTTTGCCAAAGAACCTGGTCATGTCCAATACTTTGTTGATGATGTATCAGGTTTATTGTGCAGGAAGAGGGCGGCGGGTACAAATAATATACTAAACAATAGAGCTAAAATGTTGTGGGTTTCAACTGAAAATGTTGTTTGCACTCAAACTGTCCTTTTAGTAACAGTCTGCTAGCATTCGCAACAAACCATTCCTTCTCTCTCCTCCTAAGACAGTATCAACAAAAAAAGTATCTGTATGAGCTGTTTATAGGGACAAAGACAGCCTGAGTAAACTCCAACAGAAATATATCTCTACTCAAAGGTATTATTCACACACACACAAAAAAAGGTTGTTATTCACTACAATAAGCAAGACATTTGGAAAACACCAAATTCCAGTAGGGGAATAATTGTAGAAATTTTTGTACTGTGGAATATAATATAGAGCCATTAAAAGAAGGGAGTAGATCTATGCATGCAGATACATATGCTCATTTGGAAAAATCATAAAGATTCTACTGAGAAAGTATTAAATTACATAATACTACCAATACTATAACACCATTTAACCTAAGTAAACACATACATATAGGTATATGTGGCGTGTCTGTCTGTCTGTTAATACACAGGGGAGAAAAAGACTAAGTGTTAAAAGTAGAAAAAGCCTATGGGGCGCCTGGGTGGCTCAGTCGTTAAGCGTCTGCCTTTGGCTCAGGTCATGATCCTGGGATCCATGGATCAAGCCCCGCATCCGGCTCCCTGCTCGGGAAGCCTGCTTCTCCCTCTCCCACTCCCCCTGCTTGTGTTCCCTCTCTCGCTGTGTCTCTCTCTGTCAAATAAATAAATAATAATAAAATCTTTAAAAAAAATAAAAAAATAAAAGTAGAAAAAGCCTAAATGTTAAAAGTAGAAAAAGAAAAAAGATATAAAAAGGAAAGAGCTAAGTATAAAGGGAGATCATTCATTTTTCTTACAATCTGGCATCTTGTTTTTTTATAATGAGAACATAATACCTATGAAAGAAATAACAAGTAGAAAAAAAGCTGCACTCAAGAACTATACATTCCTATACATTTATCATATGCTATACATATAATACACATTCCTCCTCATTTATCAGCCAAAGAAAAGGCAGATCGATCACAGAAGAGGTAAGGGATGATAAGCAATCATCCGGTCCACCTCATCAAGGGATGCCCAAATCACCCGTCAATCCATTCCTGCTACAATCCCAAGCTAAGTCAGGTTAGGGGAGAGGCAGAGCCAGTGGGACAAGGAATGTAATCAAGAGCCGGGTGAGGCCCCCGAACGCACAGCCGCCACGGCGGGTGCGCAGGACCCACACTGACCTGCATCGATGGCTTGCATCAGGCACTCGTACGTGGTCTGCACCAGTTTCCGCGCTCCCTCATCCACCTCTCCAACAAAAAACGTCTCATTCAAGTCCCCGTGATAACCATTGCGATAAAGAGTGATGTCCACTGCAAAACAATGTACAAGTGTAAAGACCACATCTGTTTTTATTTCAAAATAGAAGTCACTTCTCCAACATGACAGTGTCAAGCAGTTTCATGAGCAAGACAATTTCTGCATTCTCAAAGTAGACACGAAGGGGTATCGAGTGACTTCCTGGAAGACACTCCTTGCCTGTAATGCAACCAAAGGCACTGTGGAGAAGAGCGCGTGGTCGAGCAGCCCAAGCCAGAGGGTGGGCTTTTATCCGTACAGCAGTAATCAGATCACGTGTGGCAGAAGACATGTACTGAGGACACATTCATGCAGGATCAATAAGCCACATTAATAGCATTAAACAGATGACCACGCTACATTGTGACATTAAACAGAAAACACTGCTTTCACTTACCATCTTCGACGAGTTTTTTTCCTCCTCCTAGCACATCCATAAATAGAAAAACTTACACTATTCTACATTTGTTTCTCAAAAACTCATCTGCCTTCCCCTTATTTGTGAATATTCATCCCTCCCGTTGTCCCCATATTTAAGAGGACAGACTACTACTATACAATACACTGAATGTATACATTAAATTAGGATTTTTAAACCATGAATTTTCAACCAACCTACAATATCACAATATAGTGTGTCGACTAGCATGACACATACATTCCTGAAAAACCACACGCATTATGCATGTAATAAAAATAACAGGGTTTGTATGAAAAACAGGGTTGGGCAGACCACTCAACACCTATGGCACTTCATAAACAGACACCCTGACTGTTCTACCCGGAACAAGAAGTGCCCGTTGTGTCCACTATCCCTCCCAGCCAGCACTGTGGGCAGTGCACTCCCGGCAGCCTTTACCACTTGGGCTCATGCTTCCCCATCTGATATGTAAGCCTTTGAAGGTATCTGATGACTAAAGAGACCAAGTTCATCAATATTAAAAATACCATCCAGGGATGCCTTCTTTGTCGATATTTCTTTTAATCAGAGGGAAATCTTGGCAGCTCCTTCCTCTGCACTTGCAAGACAGCTTAACACAGTGGTCCTTAAAGCCACTTTCTGAACTTCTTATATCAAGGAAGGCACTTCTGTAGGATTTTAGCTTTTTTCTTAGGGTCTTCACATATTCAGATATTACTAAATACTTCAGATATTACTAAAAACTTCTCCTCAGATATTACTAAAAACTTCTCCTCATCTGTAAGAAAGCCTGCCCTGAGCTCTTCAAAATCATCAGTGGACGAAAAGGAAAAGGGGGGGAAAATCCCACTTGAATTAACATTACTTCCACATTTCACTGACATCTTGCACCTATTTATCAATCACATATGATAATTGGCATTAAAGAAATTCATGCTGTACCAAACACATACTAGAAGTATCTTAAAAGCAGTATCTTAAAATCATAAAAAATGTTTCCATAGATTTAAGATTTCTTTTAAATTTTAAATACAAAAAAAGGATAAGTTAAAGATAGGAACCAAGTGAACAAAACGCAAGTCACTATCAGATGCCCAAAACCTTGTTGTTGCTTCACTGATGGGGACAAAAGTCACTTATTTCTTACCATTAACAATATCACCTTCTTGCAAGGGCCGTCTGTCTGGAATCCCATGGCAGATCACTTCATTCACTGAAGTACAACAAGACTTTGGGAAATTATAATAATTCAGGGGAGAAGGATAACAATTTCTTGCAATACATGCCTATAATAAAATACAGAGAAAATAATTTGGAATGTGCAAAAGAAAAAATCAGTATGCAATTAACCACATTTTTTAATTGTATTTATTTATTTAGAGAAAGAGAAGAGAGAGTGTGCTGAGTGGGGGAAGGAGCAGAGGGAGAGGAAGAGAATCTCAAGCAGACTCCACAAGCACAGGGCCCAACACAGGGCTCGATCTCCCGACCCTGAGATCATGACCTGAGCCGAAATCAAGAGTCAGACGCTCAACGGACTGAGCCATCCAGGCACCCCAATTAATCAGATTTTAAAATTTGAAAAATGTGAAAATATTTGCTGCACAGACGCTAATGAACTTAATATTTTATTTTAGAAATAGTAGTAAATATTATCTTAATATACACCAGTCAGACTGTATGCAAACCAGTTTATAAATATTTGCAAAAGAAAAGTAAATTCACATTACAAATATTTACAAATACACACAAATGTTATGTATATGAAGATTCTAGTTTAGAATTAACTACTTTTTATTAAAAATATATTATTTAAAATGAAAAGATAATATTTAAAGTAAACATTCATGTACTTTTAATGTAACTATATCTTATATAAGAAGCCTATATCCCTATGACCAAAAAAGGAATACCAACATAATTAAGAGATGATAAAGTACTTCCAGATACATTTTAATCGCTACATTCATATGGAACAACAAAGGAACCTCTAAGAAAATGGTCTGGTTCTCCTTAAGTCTTATTTTACTTGGATGTTTTTACACAGTGGGAGTCATAGCATACATGATTTCTCTTTCCATACTGCCACACAGTCTGCAGACTAATAATTTTTAAATAGTTGCATATTAATATGATTTGTGAAATACACCATAATTTTACTGGCAATTCCACTATTATTGGAAATTTAAATTAAGTTTCCTCAATTACAAAAAATGTTAGAACCAATAACGACATGCCTGTCACTTTTCCCTTATTTAATGATATACTTCTATACTTCTCACAGCCAGTATAAATAGTAGTTTACACAGCAAACTGTCTTAACTTTTAAAAATGCCAACTCCATCACTCACAAGTTGTGTCTAACATTGGACAAGTTAATTAACCCCTGCCTCAGTTTCCTTTCCTGTACAAGGCAGACAACAGTGGTATCTATTTCATGGAGCTGTTGCAGAGATTAAATGAGTAGTAAAAGCAACATGTAAAAGAGCACCTGGGAGCACCTGGGTGGCTCAGTTGGTTGGGCGTCTGCCTTCAGCTCAGGTCATGATCTCAGGATCCTGGGATCACGCCCCGCATTGGGCTCCCTGCTCAGTGAAGAGTCTGCTTCTCCCTCTCCCTCTGCCCCCTGGCTTCTGCGCACGCTCTCTATTAAAAAAAAAAAAAACTATAAAAAAAAAAGAGCACCTGGGCTATACAGCAAGTGCACAAAATGCTATTACTGCATATATTTTATAATATATGGAACAATCCCCCCAAATCAGATTTTATAAATATTTTTAAGTAAAAAATTTTACAAGCTGGGGCGCCTGGGTGGCTCAGTCGGTTAAACAACTGACTCTTGATTTCAACTCACATCGTGATCTCAGCATCTCAGTGAGATCGAGCCCCACTGCTGGGCTCCGTGCTGGGCGAGGAGCTGCTTGGGATTCTCTCTCTCCCCCTCCATCAGTCCCTCCCCCATTCACACACATGGGCATGTACTTTCTCTCTCTCAATAAACAAATAATTTTATGAACATTTTTATGGCTCAAGACACATTGTCAATTTCCTTTCAAAAAGGTTGTCCCAATTTATAGTAGCACCACCATGTAAAGGAGTTCCAGCTTCATCTTCCCCATAAAGGCAGTGGAAATAAACATCTTTAAAATACTGAACTAATTCAGTAGGTCTTCATGATTTGCATTTGTTTGATTACCATAGCAGGTTTAATTAGTTTTCCATGTGACATATTAACTAATTATTGCTCTTCTCTTGTGAATAATCTATTCATATAATGTGTGCATTCATTACTACTCATGTGCTAAGGTCTCTCCATGATGCATAGGCAATCTTTATAAACAATATCCCTATATTGGGGCGCCTGGGTGGCTCAGTCTTTGAGCGTCTGCCTTCAGCTCAGGTCATAGT
>NC_138370.1:104711497-104727471 GCF_054177405.1 Leptonychotes weddellii
ACTCCCCCTGCTTCTCACTCTGTCAAATAAATAAAATAAAATCTTAAAAAAAAAAAAAAAATCCCTATATCATATTTACTATGAACATTTACCTAGTTACTGCTTTGTTATTGTAGATATAAAAGGGAACATTTTTCTACTAATATAGCTTCAGAAGTTGTATTCTTCTTTATTTTAAAATATTTAATGTATGTAGTGGCATGATTTATTTAAAGCACTAGTATTAAAAAATAAAGCACTACATATTTATAAAATTACCATTTTATAAAAACTAAACTAAAACATTATAAAATGTGAGGTTTCAGAAACAAGATATATCAAGCCACCTCAGACCTCAGTATCACAGATACTTAAAAATGGGAATAAAGACTTGAATATTTTCTGTATTGAAATAAAGTAAAAATCTGCTTTCAAATTAGCTATGCTAATTTAGACATTATTTTAGACATTCAGAACTTAAGCTTACTTAATTTTTAGAAGCCTGAAACATCTAATAATGTGAAAAACATTTTCAAAAGTAAAGTTCTTACTAAGTGTACAGCATGATCTATTTCTTCAGTAGTTACACCCGGTTTAATCATGCCAGCAGCAATGTCCAACACTTCTCTAGCAAGCTGTAAAAGAGAAACATTTAATACATTCAAGAAGAAATGGAACAGAAACAGAAATCTGTACCCTTTGTACTATCTTAGATTTTGTGAGATTTGTTTTACAAATCTCTAATTATTACAGAGATTTTAATCTACATATTATATGATATTATTATATTTGTGAATTTTCATTTTAAAACCATTTGCATTTCTAATGTCCATCAATAAATAGATGTGTGTATAAATATATAAATAAAATTGGGCTAACTAGCTTAATAAGTAAGCATGACTGATTTCTATGTGAAAATGCATATCCTAGGAATCTGAACAATAATCAGTTGATGGAAGTTAAGTCTTCTCACATTTTTATACTTCCTAGTTACAGTAGTCTCCCATTATCTGTAGGGAATTTGTTCCAAGATCCTCTGGATGCCTGAAACCAGACAGTACTGAAACCAACATACACTATGTTTTTCCTATATATATAAACCTATGATAAAATTTAATTTATAAATAAAGGACAGTGAGAGATTAACAACAATAACAGAACAATTATTATATAGAGAAAGTATATAACAATATACTCTAATAAAAGTTATATGAATGTGATCTCTCTCTCTCTCAAAATAGCTTACTATACTGTACTCACCCTCCTGGGGAATGATGTGAGATGATAAAATGCCTCCATGATGAGATAAAATGAAGTGAATGAGACAGGCATTGTGATGTAGCATTAGGCTACTAATGACTTTCTGACAATACATCAGAAAAAAGATCACCTGCTTCCAGACCGTGGTTGACCACGGGTAAGTGAAACCATGGAAAGCAAAACCACGGATAAGGGTGGGTTACTGTATTTCATGGCTTTAACAGAGGCTTTAACTTAAAGTTATATAAAGCCTTAAACTTTGCCCTATGTTATGATGACTTGTGAAAGTAAAATGACAAAATATCATGAATATACCTGGTTCTTTAAAACAACAACAAAAAAATACAACGGGTCAAAAAATTGACTGCCAACTAAACTAGATTACCTGTCATACTATTTTTCAAATAGGCTATCCAAGCTTCGATGTAGAAAACAACAGTTGCATAAAATTATATGCTAACAATACTTTAATGAAAAGTAAGTATGGCTAGCCAAAGTCTTATAATGTAACATTTGCTACCTTTATAAATCAACAAATCATTGACCTCATGTCTAACTACTTCATGTCCACTTAAATGTAGCTTACTCCATGGGGAAAAAAGTAACTCTTACCCTACATACAAGTCGCATTCCTTCTATATCTTCAGATGAGAGTAATTTAATTTGAGAAGTACCTTTAAGAGCCTGTTCAGATTCAGACATTCCTGAAAATCAGTAAGAAAAGCCAAAATGAATGGAAAGATGTAGTATTTATTAGCCTAATTGTCTTCCTAATGACACAATAATCGTCAAGCCTCATTATTTCACACAATAGTATCTTATCATTTTGGAGGGTCCAGGTCAGATATTTTTAAAAAATATTTTCAATATGAAAAAGAAATTTGCTAAACAAACTGAAGAAAGAATTCTAAAGAACAAACTCCCAGATCTATTAGAAATCAGTCAGTATGGAATACTTATTACACAACAGGCAATATGCTGATAAGGTCAGTAAATGATTCACACTTAAACAGTACTATACAATTTACAAATTGCTGTAACGATCATCAACTAATGAGGCAATTATACACCAACGACTGATGAATCATTATACTCACTGATTCTTTTAAACAAGAACCTAAGTCGGTGTTTTTCAAACTGTGACCCTTTAGTGGACCGTGACTAACATTTTTTTAAAGTAAATACCTGGAACAGAAAATATTAGACTAAATCATATAGAATAGGACTAAGTGCTGTTGTGGAATGTTTGTTAATTTACACACACACACACACACACACAGATCATGTTATAAAATCCATTTCTCGTTCTAGGTCATAGTCAAAAAAGTTTGAAAAATACCACCCTAAGAATCTTCACTAATAAAATTAGCTTAATTCAAGTTATTCATACATTTGAAAAGTGTCATAGTCAGTATAATTATTTCAAAATTTGACAAAAAAGAATATAATAAACCATTACCTAAGCTTTTTTATAAATGATATAAAAATCCCAAATAAAGTATTATCAAACAGAATCCAAAAAACATAAAATACAGCATGACTTAAATGAGATTCATATTGGAAAGGCAAGAATAGTTCAATATTAACAAATCTATTAATATAATTCATCAGAGCTACAGATTAAGAGAGGAAAAGAGGAAAGATAAATGATCATCTTCAAAGATAATTCTGATAACATGGCCAGCTAGCACCTTAACATGACAAATACAAATCTCAAGTTAAGAACCATCATCATGGAATGTCCACTTGTCAGGAGTATTATTTAACAATGTTCTGACAGTACTAACAACTGTAATTAAACAAAAGAAAGAATAAGATGTATAAAACTAGAAAGAAAAGAACAAAACCCTCATCATTTTAGAGACATGATTATGTGTCCCTAGAACAAGGGAATACCTGATAAATGACTAGAAATAAGAGTGCAGCAAGGTGGCAGAATATCCGATAAATACATCAGAGTCAATTAACTTTCCCATATACAAACCACTGCTAGAAAATACAGAAGATGCTATTCATAAGAGTAACTAAAAAAGCATCCAGGAATAAACTTAACAACAAAAAGAAAACCTAATGAAGAAAAATTGAAAACACCACTAAAAGACATAAAAGGAGACAAAAGAGAAAAAACACCCTCTCCTTGGGTAGGAATACTCAATATTGTAAAGGTGTGAATTCTTCCAATATTAGTCTATAAATTTAATGCTATCCCAATAAAAAATGGCAACAGGATATTTTTGGGAACCAGACAGATTCTAAATTTCACATGGAAAAAGTAATAAAATAAAATAAAATAAATTTCACATGGAAAAACAAACATGCAAGAATGCTAGGAAAATTCTGAAAAAGAGGAAAGGTGGGGCAACAAGGCTTACCAAGTATTAAAACATTATATAGCAATAATAATTAAAACAGTTTGGCAATGGCACATGATTAGACAAATGGGTTAATGAAAGAGATTAGAAACCAAAAACAGACCCAGACGTGTGAGAATTTACTTAAGGACATAGACTGCATTTTATTTTATTTTTTTTTATTTATTTTTTTTTTAAAGATTTTATTTATTTATTTGAGAGCGAGAATGAGAGAGAGAGAGAGAGCATGAGAGGGGGAGGGTCAGAGGGAGAAGCAGATTCCCCGCCGAGCAGGGAGCCCGATGCGGGACTCGATCCCGGGACTCCAGAATCATGACCTGAGCTGAAGGCAGTCGCTTAACCAACTGAGCCACCCAGGCGCCCCATAGACTGCATTTTAAAATCAATTAAAAGACAACTGATTTGTTTAAACACTAGTGATATGATAACCAGATATTCTTATGAGAGAAAAATTAAGTTGCATCCCTATTTAACACCTAATAATAAATGATAAAAGCATCAAAAAATCTTATCATACACAAAAAGAGTGAAACCATGAAAACAGTGGAAGAAAAGAGGAGAAAATATTTTTTATAATATCTGAACCAAAAAGGTCTTTCTAGGTCATAAAGCCACAGACACCTTAAAAGAAAACACTGATAAATTTTATTACAGGAAAATGTTTAAAGTTTGTCATAAATGTAATGCTGTAAAGACAAAAATGTAAATGTTCAGTCGGGAAAAAATATTTATAGCACATATATCAAGGGATTATTTTTCTTAATATAGAAAGAGCGCTTATAACTCAGTATAGAAAAAACTACAAATCTAACTGGGGGGGAGGCTAAGGATATGAACAGACAGATCAAGAGGGAAAAAAAATTAAAATGACCTTTAACATATAAAAAGATGCTCAACCTTACAATTTAAAAATATAAATTACAGTAACAATTAGCACAAATCATAAAACTTGGCAATATTCTATACTGGGGAAGATATAGGAAAAGAAACCCCCATATGTTTTTAATGAGAGTAACAAATGGCAAAATCTCAGAAATTTGTAGTACCTCTCAAAAGAAAAAATGCATGTATCCTTTGATCTACCTATTTACTTTACGCAGTTAACCTACAGAAATACTCTCACACGTTCACAAAGAAGTAAATATAAGAAGAGTTACTGCAGTCAAATTATAAGAAGTAAGAACCTGGAAATAAACTAGCCATACATTAGTAGAGGCCTGCTTTAACAAACTGATGCATCCACACAATGCAATACACCTCAGTCATTAAAAAGAAAGCAGAGGGTTTATATAGAATGTTTCCAAGAAATATTAAGAGAATATAACAAAGTAAAAAGGTATATACAGTTTGTTCCTTTTGTGTGGAATTGGGGTGGGGTATTTTTGTGTGTGCACACATAAAATATCTCTAGAAAGTGCCCCAAGAAACTGTTAACAGTGGTTACCTCTTGGGAGTAGGACTTACTTTTCACTGTGTAACATTTTATCCTATTAGAATTTACCTTGTCTATGTATTTTTTTAAAACAAATTAAAACTATACTCAAGAATATTAAGTATAGAGAAATGAAATTATACATCCTTAACAATATTCTGTCATTCAGACTGTCCTGTCCTTCAATTCATCTAAAATTGTAGAGTTTAACAAATTTTAAAATTATATTCATGGGGCGCCTGGGTGGCTCAGTCCATTAAGCGGCCAACTCTTGATTTCGGCTCAGGTCATAATGTCAGGGTCCTGAGACTGAGTCCCGTGATGGGCTCTGTGTTCAGCCGGGGAGTCTGCTTGTGGATTCTCTCTTCCTCTCCCTCTCCCTCTGCCTCTGCCCCTCTCACTGCCCATGCGCACTCTCTCTTTGTATCTCTAAATCAATAAATCTTTAAAAAAAATAAAATTATATTCATAAGAAGTTAATACACCTCCCCACCTCTTAGAGAACAAACCAAAGGGAGCTCAGCTTAGTAGAGTAAACCACAGAAAAACGCTGATACTCAACATTTTAGACATGCAAAATCAGTAATCTCACATAGTCCAACTGAAGCTATGTATGCAGGCCCTAAGATCAGACTGCTCCACTAACCTGTGCTGCAAATTACCTATCTTCTCTGAGTGTCTCACTATCAGTATCTATAAAATGGAGAAGATCACGGAACCCAACTCAGGGGTGATCAAAATATTAAATGGAGAAAGGAAAGCATGTAAAGAACTTAGCACATTGCCTGACACACAGTCATGAAAAAATAAGTACCAGTTATAGAATCATAATCATCCTATTATTTCTATTACTGCTACAGCCCAGAGTCTTTAGTTAGGCGTTCAATCAAGGCCTCCCCACGCTGTTTTTTTAATCTAAATAGATACTACATAATTAAGGTAGGAGGACATGTTAAAATCAAAACAATTTTTAATCTAGAATTTGACAGAACAACACAAAATACATTATGTTAAATGTGGCTGTTAGCAGCTACATAAACAACGTTTTCATAATTGGGTAGATTTCTAAAGGGAGGAAAGAATTTTTGATTCTTACAAATGTTCTACTGTGTCTCAGAAAAAGATGTTTACATTTATTGGAAATCCAGCACTGAAAATTTTCTACAAAAGAAAAAAAAACTCCTTTCCTTTGCAGTAGTCACCAAGCCCACAAATTGAAAAATGGAGAATCAGCACAGAATTTACCTAAAGGGTGATCAGCATAATCTGGTCTTTGAATATAACTTGGCACTGGCCTTGTTGGCATCTAAAAACATCAAAGAGGTTAGTTAAAACCAATTCAAATCTGAAAGTAACTTTCATTATTAAAATTTACTAACAAAGAAAAAAAATGTAGGGGAAAAAACACTAAAGATAAAAGTTCATTCATATCATATAAATGGAAAACAAGTTTTAAATGACATCTTAAATATCGTATCTCTTTCATGAAGACTAAGCTTTCCTTTCCTAGTGGCTAATGCCACTCCCTTTCTGAGGATACTTTCGAAAGAAGGAGAGCGGACAAGTTAGGATTTAAGATGACACAGACAGCAAGGTGCCCATGTTGCTCCAAACAAACCAGCAAATCAAAAACAGTAATAAAATAATGTCTCGAAGTAAATATACATTAATATGCTCCTGGTCATTATCTCTGGAGGTAGAATTAAAGAGACTTTTTCATGTTTTTTATATTTTTCCAAATTTTAAAATTTAAAGATATACTCCTTTGATAAAAAGAAAACCATCAGTAGAGTTTTTAAATATTTAAGGATAGCAAACAGATGTCAGCTTAAGTCAATTCCTGTGTTAAGATTTCTGAGGTCCACCTGCCAAGAACATAGGAAGGGCTGGGTGTGGCAGAAAAGCCATATCTAAATTAAGGTGGAAATATATCCTGCTTAAAAAAACTAGGAAAAAGTAATATACACTATCACTGTGCTGGCCAGAAAATACCTATTCTATCTCATTCTTCTTTAAGATTAGGGCATTTTTAATACTTTCACCTAAAATTCTTTCTGCTTTGCCCATGATTCTCAATTATCCTAAATTCCAAGTAATATATCATAAAAGCTAAAGAGCTAGAATGCAAATTTAATCCTGATAATATGATTAATAATTGGAATACAAAACATATGTATCATTTTTAGGAAACTGAAAATTCTGAAAATTGGTTTGAAAGAATGTAAAATTTTGTGGGCGACTGGGTGGCTCAGTCAGTTAAGTGTCTGACTTTGGCTCGGTTCATGATCTCAGGGTCCTGGGATGGAGCCAGACAGCGACAGTGGGCTCCCCGCTCAGTGGGGAGTCTGCTTCTCCCTCTCCTCCTGCCCCTCCCCCGGCTTATCCTTTGCCCCTCTCTCTCTAATAAATAAAATCTTAAAAAAAAAAAAAATGTAAAATTTGTATTACCTTATTTACTCACCAGTGGATAATGCGGTCTGAGTTTACCAGTATATCGATAGCCTGCCCACGGATCAGTGTTAATATCACCTTCTACAGTCCAGGAAGACACTTCTCGCTTGGCCTTTTCATCTTCTAGGAGGTGGGCAGACAAGAAAAAAAAGACAAAGAAATACTTCAGTTGTCAAGCTACTGAGCACCAGAATACTTTAACTATCACTTGTTTGGAAACCAAGCCACAGAGCCCAGGCATAAAAATCTAGCAAACTTCCACCCTAACCTAAATCACCAAAGCTTCTACTTTCTTGCTATGTTCACCACCTTATGATTCCTCAAAGATTTAAGTGTCTTCGGAGAAAAGACCCACGCTAAACATATTCTAAGATTTTACACAATATCAAATAGGAATAGCTCACAGAACTCCTTTTCCAAGAAAATGCTAAATGTATTCTCTCTACAATGTCAATTTATAGGAAGCCCATTTTTTGAAATATAAAATCTAAGCCTAGGCAAAACTTCCCAACTGAGAGCAGATGTTATAAATGGATTCTGTGCTCTTACTGAAAGAACAGATTCTAAATAATTCCACAGCAAATGTAAAGTAAAAAACAAAAATTTCCCACTTAGCTGGCAAATAGCTTTCAGACAAGTACTTCAGAATGCTCTGAAAATTTTATAGTCATCCTATGCCTTTTTTCAGAAAGGGAGTAACAAAAGGAAGTAGGAAAGTCAAAGGTAAGAGGAGGGAACAATCAATAGAAAATTACCGAAAACTCAGTAGAAAAATTAAGAATCACACACACACTCACTCTTACCAGGTTAGTTATTAATACATAATGTTAATGCACCTAAGAATTCTTTGCACATGGACAGACCCTCAATGGTGTCTGATGTCAGCACCCTGACTGCATCTCTTATCCACCAAGTAAAATAAAAGTAGCCTAAGACTTTTACACAGCAGGAATTCAAATCCCTCCTACACCAAATCAACCTGTACACCTCCCAATGCACACTGATCTTCTCCTGTTTACTGGTAAGCTATCATAGCTTTTAAAAGTCAGACTTAAAAAAAATTAAAAAACAAAAAAATAAAAGTCAGACTTCAAATAAAAATTTCTGAGGTCTGCAAGGGAAATAAAATTCCCCCCCTTTAAACAATCTAAACATCCAAAATGGGGGAGAACAGAAAGACTCGCATAATGTTAAGCTGGAGAGGAATGGTGAAATGAGTGAAGTATAAACTTCCAGTTATAAGATCAGTAAGTCCTAGGCATGTCAAGTGCAGCATGGTGACTAAAGTTAACAAAAACAAAAAGACAATCTACACTACTGACTCCTCATTTTACAGAGGAGGAAGCTGAGGCAGTATGGCTCACAAGAGCAGAGACATGTAGGAACGCTGGTTCCCAGTACAGTACCCTTTCCACAGAGCCCTTCGCCAACCTGGGATTGAAAGGTGGTTGAAACAAAACTGACAAGACTGCAAAAATACAGCCAGTCCAGTCACATTGCTTTGGAAGAGAATGCAATTATAATATTACATACAAAGTAAAGGAAGAGAAAAGAATAAGACTAGAAAATAAGAATAAGAATAGCAAAGGAAAAGAAACGCTCTATCATGCTCCTGAATTTTAGATCTTTCTCCCCTCTGGAGTTCCAAGAAAGCCACCGTGAACATGAATGTCAATAGGAAAACTGTTCTGCATCCCAGGACAAAACTGGACTCCATTCATTACCCCCAGGGTCAAACATTACAGGAAACAGTTCAAAATGCAGGCCAATGGACGCCTACTTCGGCTATCAAGTACATCAGTGCTTTGTCTGAAATATGAACTTCCAGAATAATTTTCACCTGAAACCTAGGACACAACAGCAATCAAGATGTAGGCTTTTTGGTCTGACACACTCCCGGGGAGTGTGGAGGGAGAAGGAAAGATGTACAATCTTTCAAAGCTTCCTGCTGATCTGCATTCGGGCCTTTCCACAATCTATTTTCAAAAGAGAATTAAAAGCAGACCTCCAACAAATAACTCAAAGCTACCTAAATCAGTTAAGACTGAATTATGGCAATTTCTAATCTCTAGGTATAATTTACTTAGGGAAATTTACACTTCAAAAGTAAGTTAGTTTACATTTCAGGATCAATTTGATCTAACCCACAAATGCTAGACACATTAACAGATACCTACTAGTAAGCATGAACTGTACTGGGGATTAGAACAAAATTATTCACTAATTGGTCTTTGTCAAAAGACTGAGAGCACAGGACAGTGTAAATAAATATCTGTAGTTGTCTTCAAACCTGACAATGCCAAAGGCCCAGCCAGGTACGCTGCAGGTAGTGGCAAAGAGTATCTGGTATGCACAAGGTGTGACCCAAAGCACAGCACACCCAGGCCTCACTCTGAAAAAGGTCCTGTGCAGGCTGCCTCCTCCTAGTCAGCTGACACAGAAGAACTGCACACGTCTAAGCTTTGCCTGGGACAGGATTTTCTGCTCACAATCCTGACTCAGTTCTTCCAGAGATGATTATTAAATAATTGTTGAGCACTTACTAGGCATTGTACATATGCTAAGCATTTTATGTGGATTTATTTAATCCTCATAACAAACCTATAATTTCAGCATTTTGGAGGTGAGGCTTAATGTAACCCATGCTCACAAAGCTTCGTGGAACCAGTTCTGAATGATTACATAACACCTCTCTGCTATCTAAAAATCAAGCATACTAGGTTTGGAGGGGTAGAGAAGTAGAATAAAAAGGATTATTTAAAGTTTTGTTGTTGTTTTTTTTAAATAGAGTTTTCATATCATACTTTTGGCTATTCAAAAAATACTTATAAAGTGCTCCTCCTACCTTTTAACTATAGGCAAAGGTGACAAAGAAACACACGGATTTTATCAGTGGTAAACTAAAAAAAGTGACAATCTAAAACATACTATATTATTACTGACAATTTTTACAGATCAGACTAAAAGCCAATGCTATTGTGTGCATTCTGACAGGAGATACATGTTGGAAATATGCACCGAGCGAGCGTCAACACGATGTGCGTCTAAGTGCTTTGCAATCTAACCGGTCTTCTTCACTAGGACACATGAAAAGTAAATTCTGCCCTTGGGTCATTTCTTTAACTCACACTTGAAATTTTCCTAAGGCCTGATTAGCTTCTGCAATCAAAACAACTCTAGGTCCAGATGGCTTCACTGGTAAATTATACCAAATATTCACAGAAGAAATAATACCAATTCTACACAATCTCTTCTAGAAAAGAAAAGAGGAGGGAACATCTCCCATTTCATGAGTCCAGGATCACTCTCATGCCAAAACTAGGCAAAAATATTAAAAGCAAATGACAGACCAATATCCTGTACCAATATAAATATAAATCAGGCTCCTTAATTAGAGATCAGTACACATTACAGTTAAAAAAAAAAAAAAGAAAGAAAAAAAGGGTGCCTGGGTGGCTCAGTCGGTAAGCGTCTGCCTTCTGCTCAGGTCATGATCTCAGGGTCCTGGGATCAAGCCCTGCGTCAGGCTCCCAGCTCAGTGGGGAGCCTGCTTCTCCCTCTCCTCCCCATTCCTGCTCTCTCTTGCTGTATCTGTCTCTCTCAAATATATAAATAAGGTCTTAAAAAAAAAAAAGAAAAAGGCGGGGTATGTCATCTTCATGAAATGAACTGCATACTGTATGTTATCTCACTATTGCTTCTTGGAATAAAATGCGATCTTCTAATATGCCCTGGTTCCTTGCCAGCCCAACATTTTTTCCCCTGGATACCAACCTTCCCAACACCATTCCCTCCTCTAGGACGGTCCTCCCCAATGGGTGTAGTCAGGGTCAATTTAATAGGATCTGAAAGATACAGGGCTGGCCAGCTGAGGGCTGTCTCTATCCAAAACAGCCCAAAGGGACCAAGAACAATGCTCTCACCCACTAAGAGAACCATCCCCAAAGATCCAAGAGGGCACCATCTAAAAGATGGCACCATAGTAAACACTAAGAGCAATGAGTAAAATGCAAATAGTTTCAGTCTAAGGCAGTAATAATTATGATCTTTTTACTTAGGGGACGTCAGCTTGTTTAATTCTCTTTGAGTGTAGGTCATAATGGCCCTTAATTTCCCATAGGAATCCAGTATTAAAGAAACACGCATACTTGGGGCGCCTGGGTGGCTCAGTCAGTTAAGCATCTGCCTCTGGCTCAAGTCATGATCCTAGCGTCCTAGGATCCAGCCCCACGTCGGGCTCCCTGCTCAGTGGAGAGCCTGCTTCTCCCTCTCCCTCTGCCCCTTCCCCCCACTCATTCTCATTCTCTCTCAAATAAATAAAATCTTATAAAACAAAACAAAATAAAACACGCACACTTCAATGAGTTAGCAAACGCCAGGGGTAGAGAACCATTCTAAGCTGTTTTACTAACATACTATTTCATCTCAACCCTTCACTTCCCTGTGCTTTAACTTCCTGGATATAAAATGTTAATAACTGGCTCAAAGAGCTCTAAAAATATCTAACACCTTAGAAATACAGTACTTAATGTATGACTGAATAAAGTTAAATAGCTTTATTTAAGCCAACCTCTATACTTTGATCTGAAGTAACAAATCCTGTTATTTATGCTTTGTTTAACTCTTATTTATTTGAGATCCTTCTTCCTCATCTCTAACCACATTTCCTCCCACAATAACCTAGCATTTCCATTCTACGTAGAGTTCACTTTATAGAACCACAGAAATTGTCTTTTTACATTTTTATTTTCCTTTCCTTCAAATGGTGGTTAAACTGACCTCAATGAGATTTTAAGACAAATATATATGAAATAATCTATCTATGTTTATTAAACCAGCAAATTCCTAAAAACTATACAATTAGATGAATAAAAAAACAAAGATCAGTAGGTTGAAACAGAAACTTTTTACCAAGAACCATGAGCTGTCTGCCAAGCCTTCATCCATCAGAATGGCCATGTTTTAAGACCAGAAAGCCCTTGTCAGTTTTCAGGTAACTGCAACGAATTGTCTTAAGCCCTTAAGGCAGCCCACTAATGAAATGAATTTACAGGATGAGTGAGTGGCCAAAGCAGGAAAAGTCATGTGAATTGGTGATAGATTCATGTGGCTGACAGCAATAGCTAAGAGTTTCACTTTGTGGTGTCTCAGAAAGTAACTTTAAAACATTCAGCTGCAAATAATAATATTAAAACACCGCAAACAATGAATCATGGAACACTACATCAAAAACTAATGATGTAATGTATGGTGATTAACGTAACATAACATAACATAACAAAATAAAATAAAATAAATAAAATAAATAAAATAAAATAAAATAAAAATAGTAATAGTAATATTAAAACACCAAAAAAAACAAAGTAATAAAATTTTGAAAACGAAACAAAAACAAGAGAGGAAGCCACACAGCTCATGTGCCCCTGCCTACAACACGAAATCACTTCTAGCAAAGAAAAGTGGGTGCCAGAAAATTAGGACATTCTCAGGTACTCCTCAAGAAAGATCCATCTATGCCAACAATCATCTCATGTTTTTATGTCACATACAAGATTAACAAAGAAACTGCTCAACCACGTTTTATTTCCATGATTACAAACCACAAAGAGTAAAAAATTTTAAAACGTGCTAATTCTAGCTCTTGGGATTACACTTTCAGAAATTCAAATACACATTTTCAGAACTGGAAGACTTCTAGTCTTCTGCATAAAAGCCATTTCTAAGACAAATGGTACACAGATATGTGATTTTACTTACTTGCTTTCTTATGCAGTAACTTGTGAGTTGCCCAACTTCCTTTAAAACATTCCTATAAGAGCAAACATGAAAATTAGTGTCAGGCCTTCCTTCATCAGAGACATTTTAAAGAATACTATATGTAAGAAATAAGACACTGGAAACTTTGTTTGCACAAGTCAAAATCTGTGACTTCACTACATTCAGTATTTGGGAAGGCTTAAGAAATGATGACACCTACTTAAAAATTCACTTCAAAAAGCAACCTAAACTTGAGAGTACTTCAAATAAGTAAGAAACATTAGCCTATATAATAAATAGTTGTCATATTTCAATTTTATGTCACCAAATTATTTTGAAGTATTTGAAAAGAACCATGACCCAATTAATCAATCATACACTAGGGGAAAAAAAAAAAAACAAGGAAAATTTTGCAGATTTTTCCATTATTTATAGTAGTTTGATTCCTGGTTAGTTATTCCCTCTTTGTTTTCTCCACGCTGACAGCCCTACACGGTAAGCTCCGTGAGGGAAGGGACTGTCAAGTTTACCCCCACATCCCCACAGCCAACCACAAGAGCTAGCACACAGTGGCGTTTCAGTGGGTACATGCTGATTGATCAAAATGGATCAATGACCAGAAAGACTCAACTTTTCACTTAGGAAAAAAAGTTCACGTGACATATTTCAGATGCCAGTAGGAAGTACTGTATTGGGAAAATGAACTCAAGTAATAAACTGAATTCAAATAATGAACTCAAGTAATAAATTCGAAAAATGAATTCAACCAGACATAGATCTTATTTATGCTTTCATTTTTATGGTATTTCCTTCAAAGAACTTAAAATTATTCAAACAAATCATTATCAATACTAATAAAATTCACAAACTCCTACAAATGTTTTGACTTTGCAAATATAAAAGAGTAAGTAATGGATAAGAAAAAAAGCTAAGAAAAAAATAGAAAGCACCCCTAGGACTATGGAGTCATCAAACCACATTACACCAGTGATGGTAAAGCTACTCTCCCCCAAGGTTTGTCCAAGGGCTCTGAGGGCTTAGTTTCCCCTCCTCCAGGGCCAGAATCTTCACGACTTCCCCCTGCCAACAGTTAGGTTAAGAAAACCCAGGGCATACCCATCACCTCCTACTGCAATGTTAAACCTCAAGACTTCAAGTATATAAAAAGGTATCCACAACGTTCAACATTTTTTCAATTGTGAAGCTAAAACTCAGCTCAGTCTTTTGGGGAGGACGGGTGATGTGGTTGGGAGAATAATGGCACCCCCAGGGATGGCCATGTCCTAATCCTCGGAACCTGTGAATGTGCTGGGTCACAACTAAGGTAAAGGGGAATTAAAGTTGCTAATCAGCTGACCTTAAGATGGGGAGATTATCGGTTTCATCCAGTTGGGCCCGATATAATCACGGGATCCTTAAAAAGTGGAAGAGAGAGGCAGGAGTCATCAGAGAAAGACAGAATGATGGAGGCAGGATAGAAGAGAAGTTACATTACTGGGACTGAAGATGGAGGAAGGGGCCGTGAGCCAAGACACTAGTCTCTAGAAACTACAATGGGCAAGTAATAGTTCCCAAAGCCTCCAGAAAGGATGCCAACCTGCCAACACCTGACTTCAGCCCTGAGACCTATGTCAGACTTCTGACCTAGTGAACTGGAGAAAATAAATTTGTGTTTTCTTAAGCTACCAAGTTTGTGGTAATTTGGTATGGCAGCTATAGAAAACTAATACAGGAGGGAAAATCGTTATTCCTATCTGCTGTCAAATTGCAAAAACCACTCAAAAAGATCAGTTCTTCTCCACCCTGGAGTTATAGAAAACTGGTTTTAAAAAAAAAAAAAAAACACACACACACACAACCACAAATATTTATCTATGATTCTGCCATAAGAGGTATTGTAATTAATTGAAAAGTCCCAAGAACTAAAACGGGAATAAGTGATTTCTTCAGTACTATACCTATTCAGCCTAAGAAAAGAAGGGTAAAGTCAGTGTTAAACTATAATTTGAAGACAACCATAATAAATAACTATAAGTTACCATGTACTGAATATGTGTACTATACATCTGTATCTCATTTCATCCTCACAAAAACCCTGCAAGGCAGATGCATTATCCCCATTTTACACATGACAAAACTGAAGCACAGAGAGCTAAATAATTTGTCTGTCACATAACAGAATCACACCTGGCAGAATGAGAACTCAAATCCAGGATTACCTGACGAAGGTCATCTTTTCTCACTGCTTTAGTGTGTGGATGGGGAGGTGTAGGTGTGTGTGGAGAGTTTGTCAATTCAAAGCATCAATTTAGCACCAAACTCAGAACTAGAAAACATGTGTGCAATGAAGCTCTACCATTATAAGCTCTAAAATTTTATCTTTAAAGGGTGCCTGGGTGGCTCAGTCAGTTAACCATCCAACTCTTGATTGCCGCTCAGGTCATGATCTCAGGGTCATGGGATTGAGCCTCGCATCAGACTCCACACTGGGCGTGGAGCCTGCTCAAGATTCTCTCTCTCCCAAGGGGAACCCTCCTACACTGTTGGTGGGAATGCAAGCTGGTGCAGCCACTCTGGAAAACAGTACGGAGGTTCCTCAAAAAGTTGAAAATAGAGCTACGACATGATCCAGCAATTGCACTACTGGGTATTTACCCCACAGATACAAACGTAGGGATCCGAAGGTGTACGTGCACCCCAATGTTTATAGCAGCAATGTCCAC
>NC_138370.1:104727971-104757362 GCF_054177405.1 Leptonychotes weddellii
TTAGCCCGGTGATGGGTATTAAAGAGGGCACGTACTGAATGGAGCACTGGGTGTTATATGCAAACAATGAATCATGGAACACTACATCAAAAACTAATGATGTAATGTATGGCGATTAACATAACAATAAAAAAATTTTTTAAAAAGATTCTCTCTCTCCCTCTCTCTCTGCCTATCCCCCCACTTGTGCTCGCTCTCTTGCTCTCAAAATAAATAAATAAATCTGAAAAAATAAATACAATTTTATTTTAAATCTAGGAAATGATAACTATTAACCATTTTCATGGATCCTCAATTGCCTCACCTATAAAGTGGGGCTGATATCTCTAGGCAAAGATAATATAGCAGATTAAAGGAGATCATGTATATAACTCATGGGAAAGTAGTTAACAAAGTGTCTAGCACATAGCAAGTATCAAAATATGGGAGTCCCTGATATCCCAGTGCTTATCACTATGCCTGGCATCGAACAGATTTTCTCAGTGTACGTTAGAGAATGAATGAAAATTAATGTGATCATATACACAAAGTCTTCTTCTGGTTGTAGATGGAAATGTAAACTGTTTCCATCACCTTCTAGGACCAACTGCAAGCCGCCTACTCCATAGCCATTCTCCCCTCTCCCTGACACCTACAGAACCCTGCGATAGCAGAGCTGTAATGGACCTTGCGAAAAACATTCCCAGCCTCCTCGATGATACAAGTGGCCTCGTGACCTAGTCTGGCCAAAATCTGAGCCCAGTTGTCAGGTGGGGCCTCTGGAAAGCTTCTTAGAAAACAGGCACCCATTTTCTCCTCTTTGCCCTTTCCCTGCTTCAAATCCACAGATGCTGGCTGAGATGAAACAGCAGTCTTGTGACCACAAAGCAATGAGTGCACCCCAAGGAGCCTGGGTCCCTGATGACATCGTGGAGCTGCTGGTCCAGTCTCAAAATATCCACCTCCAGACTCCTCATTATTAAAAAACTCCACACCTTTAGTTTTGGAAGACGTATTGGTTAGAAATTGCACTGGATTATGAGAAAAACAAAAACTCAAAGAACAATCACTCACCTGTTTAGTAACAGACTAAAAGGCAGGGGGTGGAGGTGGGGGTGGGGGATGAAGGTGGCTATAACAACTACAGCAGGTTGAATAATGGTCACCCAAAGATACCACGTTCTAATCCCTGGAACCCCCCGTAAATGTCGCCTTATTTTGAAAAAGGGAATTTTTGCATCTGTGATTCAATGAAGGGTCTTGTGATAGGGAGATTATTCTGGAAGGCCCTAAATGCCATCATCACGAGTGTCCTTGTAACAGGGAGGCAGAGGGAGGCTCACTCAGAAAAGGAGGTAATGCGGCCAGAGGGTAGAGATTGGAGGCGTGTGGTAGAGCCTCTGGAGGGAGCACCACCCTGCTACCGCCTCGATTTAGGCTCCGTGAAATGGATTTGGGACTTCCGACGTCCGCAGCTGTGGCAGAATGCATGGCTGTTTTGTGCCGCTCTGTTTGTGGTAACTGCTTCCGGCAGCCACAGGAAGCTAACGCAGGACACAACAAGACACCAGGGCACACACCGAAAGAATGAATCCAATTAGGGCACTGAGGGTGAAGGACTCATTACAGTCTTCTTGAAGCTTTTTCTGCTTACGTGTACTTATTCATGGGGTCAACTCCCAATGACGCACAGTAGTTTTTAAATGGGATCAGCAAAGGCATATGACTTATTTTAAGAAACTTAACTTCAGTCAGCAATTTCAACCTCTTCTCTTCCTCCCCTTTCCAAACTACTCATCATCATGGATAAGACTGGCAGAAGTGATAAGGCAGACTGGAGTTTCACTTGTTCTTCCTCCTTCCAGCCTACATGATAGCAGAGATGTTCACGGCAGTAGGGCTGTCAGCAAGGAAAAGTTCCGGGATGGGCAAGAAAGGAGTGGAGAGAGGCAGTCAGGGTGGGTCCTAGAACTCGGCCCAGAGGCAAAATCCCACCAGGGTTGCATGCTGGTGTACCAGTGCTGTTCTTCAGTTCAAGGCCTTGACTCCAATGTTTCCTTAATACCAGGCAAACCATCTGCATACTAAGTATGCTTGGTACAATTTTCAATTCATTTTCAGTAGCACAGTTTAGAATAAATCCACTGAACGTCTGCCCAATGAGAATGATGTATGGCTCAAGTGGCTTACATGTCTCCTAGGTACTGATACAGCCAATATTGCAGCACTGCGATAAATAGTCTTCCCAGAAAAAAATTAAGGACAGATTTTTGCCCTGTCACATACACCCTCTTCTCCAAAATCCAAAGGCACCCCACTCATTAGGTAAGCACCCGCACAGTTTGTACCCTCAACCTGGCTCTTCCTTTTCCTGCCATCACTAAAATTAGGATATAAAAAGGCAGAAGACCATCAAAAAAAGAGAAGAAAATCTACCACGAACAATAGAGAAGAGACTTCTGGACAGAGCAGGGTTATTAAAAGATGACTTTTAGATACTCGTCAGCTCCACTGGCCTAGGATTCCATCTTTTAAGTAATTATGGAAGAGATTACAAGAACTTGTAACAGTAGAAATGATTATCTCAAAGTTAATCTTCCCCCCGAAATAGGGCAAACAACAAAAAGTTGAAAATAAAGAGATAGTATTATTGAAAAAAAGGATTTGAGGGGTGCCTGGGTGGCTCAGTTGGTTAAGCAACTGCCTTCGGCTCAGGTCATGATCCTGGAGTCCCAGGATCGAGTCCCGCACTGGGCTCCCTGCTCAGCAGGGAGCCTGCTTCTCCCTCTGACCCTCCTCCCTCTCATGCTCTCTCTCTATCATTCTCTCTCTCTCTCAATAATAAATAAATAAAAATCTTTAAAAAAAAAAAAAAAAAGGATTTGAAACCTGTGAAGTCTGGGGCACCTGGCTGGCTCAGTCTTGATCTCAGGGTTCTAAGTTCGAGCCCCACATTGGGTGCAGAGATTACTTATTTAAAAAAAAAAAAAAAATCTTAGGAAAAAAAAAGAAACCAACAAGTCTAATATCTGAATAATAAAAGTTTCAGGAAGAAAAGGGAGAGGGGAGATCAAAGAAATAAATTAGTTTTCCATAACTGAAAGACAGGAGTTTCCAGACTGAAAAGACCTCCAAAGGATAAAACTCAACTCACCCAAGGCATACAATACAGAATTTCATAATACTGGGGTAAGAGAAGATCCAATAAGCTTCCAGGGAAAGGGGGGAGGGCAAAAATATGTAAAAGATCATGAATCCCATGGCAATAGACTTTTCAACAACACTGGAAGCTAAAAGAAAATGGAGCAATAATACAAAAATTCTGAGAAAACAATTTCCAAACTAGAATTCCAAACCCAGCCAAACTGAAAATCAAGTGTCAGGGTATAGCAAGATATTTTCAGAATCTCAAAAATTTATCTCCCGTGCAATCTTTCTCAGGAAGCTACTGGAGGAGATACTACATAAAACATGAGAATTAACCAAGAGAGAGGAAGATGTGATACAGACAAAAGAGAAGTAAAGGATGATGCTTGAAGAGGGATGTAAGGATGACTGCTCTGAAGCAAGTCCAGAAAGCAAAAAGTTCTGGCTGGAGGTGGTCAGTGTTCCCAGGTAAAACTGACTAAATGCCAAATATACTTAAAAGTATTGAGAGGAATTCTATGCAACTGTGGAAGAGTTTGGGAATGAATCAATAAGTGACCAAAGGAAACTGTTAAAAAGAATGGGAAATAGGGACACCTGGCTGGCTCAGTTGGCAGGGCATGCAATTCTTGATCTTGGGGTCATGAGTTTGAGCCCCATGCTGGGTATAGAAATTACTTCAGAAAAAAAAAAGGAAAAGAAAAGAAAATGGGAAATAGGAAAGGGGTGAGGGGATTTGTAACTTAGAAACATTTGACTAGGGGACACCTGGATGGCTCAGTCACTTAAGCGTCTGCCTTCGGCTCAGGTCATGATCCCAGGGTTCTGGGATCGAGTCCCGCATTGGGCTCCCTGCTCAGTGGGGAGCCTACTTCTCCCTCTCCCTGCCGCTCCCCCTGCTTGTGCGTGCTCTCTTTCTGACAAATAAACAAATAAAATCTTAAAAAAAAACAACAACAAACATTTGACTAGGTATGTAAAATAATTTGAATAACCAACTAAAAAGTTACAAAAATTTATTTTAATTATGGACATTTTGCCTCCATGATGTTGAGACAGTAAACATAAACCCAATCAAGAAACATTTAAATTACTTTATTGTGAGTTCAGATTCTATATAAAATATATTTTTTAAAGATTTTATTTGAGAGACAGGATAGAGAGAGGGAGAGAGGGAGAGAGACAGCATGAGTGGGGGGAGGGGCAGAGGGACAAGTAGGCTCTTCACTCAGTGGGGAGCCGAAGTGGTACTTGAACCCAGGACCCTCAGATCATGACCTGAGCCAAAGTCAAATGCTTAACTGACTGAGCCACCCAGGCACCCCTCAATATAAAGTATTTTAAAACACATATTATGTATTTATATATCCACTACTAAAAAAAACCTTTAAAGAAGTTTAAAATATGAATTAGCATCTAAAAAAATCAATCATTTTAAGAAGAAAATAAAATTTTAAAGCTAGAGGAAATTTACAATTTTATAGAAGATGAAATCAAGTGGTCTCCCACTCAACAGCACCTCTACTGTGTTGTCATATATGTTACATAAAAAATGACAGATTTTTAAAATGCTATTAGATAACATTTTTAAAATGAACTTTATGTGCTACAATGTAATAATTTAAAATGCTTGCTCATTGCCATATACATCTTATATGACCAGATATTCAAATATAGTTTAAAATTGAAAATTATACTGTATGTTAACTAACTAGAATTTAAATATAAACTTTAAAAAAATGGAAAAGTAAACATTTTCAGTGTTTAATGATACCATCTAGGTTGAGTATCCATTTCATTATATCAATTACTTTAGTGTGATACTTGACTTTTTTTTAGATCACTAAATCCTTTGAAATGCTTGGGAAAGCAATCATTCCCTGACACAGAAAAAAAACACATCCATGCACATATTAACTTGTGCACACAATTCTACTAATTCTTTCATTCATACAGAGTGCACATTATGACCAAAGCACTTGCAAGGTGCTGGGCATTCAGCAGTGAACAATATATACCTGTTCTAGACAAATATTACATGGCTAATTACACAATTACATAGTTTAAGTTATAAGGGCTAAAAAGAAAAATTACATAGTGCTATGAAAAGACGTAGAGGACAAGAACTAAAGATATAGGCAGGGACTTGAAGGCAGAAAAATATTTGGGGATGGCTTGGGGGGGGTACTGATCACTTTCATAATAAGAGAAAAATCCCAGGGGCTTCACCTTCATTCTCTCTCATTGTGTCTTGGATGTTTCCATTTCCCTTCAAAGAGACAGCGCCCATTTTGCTGCTCTAAAGATTGCTAAAGCCTCAAGAATAGCAGGATAAAATTATCCTCTAAAGTCTGTATTTCATTTATGAAGTATTCATGTCATTAAGCCTCCATATCCAGAGTAAAATGAATGAATGAATGAATGAATAAATAGGAAGGGGTAAGATTAGGTTAAGAATTCTGTCTACTCTAGTACAACAGAAAGCCATTAAAGAGTTTTAAACCAAGGAACAAACCTGATAAAGACTTGAGCTCATGGCATCCCTGATCTTCATCTACAAACCCAAAATTAAAACTCCTTTTTCTAAATAATAATCTAAATAATGGTCTTGAAGAGCTGGGTTGCTTTGTTTGTTTTAGATTTTATTTATTCAAGAGAAAGAGAGAAAGAGAGGGATAAGATAAGCAGACTCCATGCTGAGCACCCAGCCCCATGTGGGGCTTGATCCCAGGACCCTGGGATCATGACCTGAACCAAAACCAAGAGCCAGACACTTAACCAACTGGGCCACCCAGGGGCCCCAAGAACTGGTTTTTAATACAGGCAGTCCTTGCTTTGTACAGTAGTGCAGAATCATAAAAATGACCATGCAAGCTGTAACTGTACAAAGCAATCTTCGTAATCAACAGGGGAAACTACCAATTGTTCCATGACCTTTAAAATTTTTGATAAAACATTAAAAACTCCTTAACTGTCAGTTATAAATACACAGAGAACTGGGGGAGAAAGTAGAACTCACATTTGTTTAGTACACTGTGCCACTGAGAATTAGAGTATCTTACTTCTTTATTTAAAAACTTACCAAGACCAGTTTGAACATTTGCCTTCTTCCCATTATATAACTCATGAAACGAAGTGAGCATCTTTTTTATGCTTGGTAAACTGTCCTACTCCTTTCTAGGTATGGAACAGCTTCCAAATTTTATCCTTTGCACTTTCAACACCTCTGAGAGTTCCATTAAAGTTTTTGTTGGTATCATTTCCCCTGCAACACTGCCATTCTTTTCATCACAACCATTTTCCTCATTTATGACAACAAGTTGGCCTCACAGAGTTGCTCTGGCTGCACGTCTAGAGTTTCTAGAATGGTGAGCAATGTCAACATTCCCGTGGTCAGCTATTTCTTCTACAACCCCCTTTATATTGGATTTAGATTTTGCTTCCAGCATTATCATTTACCATTTCTTTGCTACACTTTCATCTTCGTTGGCCAACTCCTTCTTTCAATTATCCATTTTTGTAAAATATCACAGAAGTCATCATTGTAAAACAAGAAGCAACACAACTATAGACTTTGCTGTCTGGATGAGAAACGAGTGAGAGATTCACAGTGGCCAATCACTGACAGGTTTTGAAAGAAGGGAGTGATTGGTCACTGATCAAGGTGCACACCTGTGATTTACACAGTGATCCCAGAACCGAAGAGCTAGCCATGCAGTACGTACTTCATGTAATTACTCCATGTTGCTGGGAGACTGGTTTCGCTTAACTAAACTATGGTAACTAAATTCATGCATATCAAAACTGCAAAATAAGATCTGCCTTTAGCGGGTACCTATCTAGCTCAGTCAGTAGAGCATGCAACTCTTGATCTCAGGGTCATGAGTTCAAGCCCCACGCTGGGCGTAGAGCTTACTTTAAAAAAAAAAAAAAAAAGGATCTGCCTTTATATAGTTGGTACTCTGATACAACCTATTTATAAAACTCTTCTAAATAGGTTATGTGAACAAAACACTTCTGCATCACCCAGCATCTTTTTTTACCCTCACAGAAGCTGACACACATTTCCTGAAGTTAAAAAAATCTATCCCAACTGATTCATTTAGAGAACACAGAAGTTTACATACCAATTTAAGTGCGGGGCAGGGGATACATACCAATTTAAACAAGAAAGGGAGGGGGAAGAAACCATTTCTTTGAAGAAGCATTTAAAATGTTACCAAAAATTTAGCATATTCACCTAATTTTTTAATATTAAAAAACAAAACAAAAAAATACTTTAAAAAAACATATTGTCTATGTATTACTAAGGATACTTCATAATTCCTAAAGGGTTTATAAGTAGGGACAACTCAAAACCCACAAGGTTTTCTAAAACATTCCTTTTCAAAAATGGCTAGTGGCTAAAAATCACTGACTCTGAAGTCAGACAGACTTGTATCCTAGCTTGGTCACTTATTAGCTGTACGACACTTAGTACCTCTCAAGTTCTGCTTTCCTCAACTGTTATGTGGGGAAAACAACTGTGTAAAATGTGTGGCCAGTAAGTGCTCAATTCTAATTATCATCAATTTTATTATTTTTTGAAGCAATTTAAATTTTAAACTTGAAAAGATGATGCACCTAAATATCTATCTTTAACATGTGTCACCCCTGGCCCAAAGTCTCAGCTTATGAAAACTGATGGCAATGAGGCAGCTAGTCATTACTGTGAGCTTTGTATCTTACTAGCATCGTTACTGCCCACAGAAGCTGCACAGTAGGGAAGGGCATGTAACCTGAAGTCCGAATCTGCTCCCACCACACAGACCATCAGAGAGAACAAAGCCTCCTGGCTCGCGGTGTCCGAGTACAACCAGGGACCAATCTCTGGCAGAATACTAAGCTATGCAGACACAATGGCAACCCTTAGAAAGCCAGGCCTTTTTTTAAATATATATAAAAAATAAAACATAGGGGCGCCTGGGTGGCTCAGTCATTAAGCGTCTGCCTTTGGCTCAGGTCATGATCCCGGGGTCCTGGGATCGAGCCCCACATCGGGCTCCCTGCTCCACGAGAAGCCTGCTTCTCCCTCTCCCACTCCCCCTGCTTGTGTTCCCTCTCTCGCTGTGTCTCTCTCTGTCAAATAAATAAAATTAAATTAAAAAATAATAATAAAATAAAAATAAAAAAATAGAACATTGATCAGTGACACCAGTAGCCATACTGCAAAGGAGACAAAAATCACAGATTTAGTCCAACTATAAAACCTGAACAGAATGCATGGAGCAGGGGCGCCTGGGTGGCTCAGTCGTTAAGCGTCTGCCTTCGGCTCAGGTCATGATCACAGGGTCCTGGGATGGAGCCCCACATTGGGCTCCCTGCTCCGCGGGAGGCCTGCTTCTCCCTCTCCCACTCCCCCTGCTTGTGTTCCCTCTCTCGCTGTGTCTCTCTCTGTCAAATAAATAAATAAAATCTTTAAAAAAAAAAAAAAAAAAAAGAATGCATGGAGCAGTTATTTGAGGACTCTGAAAAGCAAACAGTAGCAGGCAGGTTAGGGAAGACCAAACTCTGACGTTCCACTGAGCTGGTGATGAGTTCACCGTCCCACCCGACCCCGCACATCTTCAGGGGCACCAGAGAAGTGACCACCTGGCACAAACACAGAGTGCTCCCGGAGAAATGCTCTACTTCTGGCTCAAGCAACAGAAGAGGGAATTCCCAGTGCTCAAAGAGCACAGATACCACTTTCTCCTCTCTATTCTACCCTCTCACACTCCAGACCCCAAGAGATCCCGAGGTGGCCACCTACAATAGGAGCCTGTAGGAGCCAAAATTCTGAGGAAGAGGCATTTTCCTTCTCTGATCAGTGAAGCTGTAGTCCACAGAAGGTGGGACCAAACCCCACTTTCTGCTCTCTGCCCTCCTTCCATTTGGCCCCAGACACAGGCACAGTCATGAAGTGTGCAGCAAAGCAGGTATCTAAACCACAGCTTTCTGGCCAGAGAACCGAAAAAGAGAATTCCCGAGAAACCAGAAAATACCAGGAAGGAGCTCCAGAAAGGGACCCCGTAGAGTTGTTCATAACACAATACACAGATGCTTGTGAGAACAGAACTAATCCAAAATCCCTCATCCATGTCTCAGACCAAGCACTGGGACAGAAAGCAGGTTAGAACTTGCAGCCTGAATCTAACCCAGATTAGGAGCCTGCTAAAACAAAAATATCAACATTCTCCATAGGATTTTCTTTTTTAAGATTTTTTTTAAATTTATTTCTTTGAGAGAGAGATCGCGTGCGCAAGCACAAGCGGGGGAGGGGCAGAGGGAGACAGAGACTCCCCACTGAGCAGGGAGCCCTATGCAGAGCTCAATCCCAGGACTCTGGTGATGATCATGACCTGAGCCGAAAGCAAACGCTTAACCAACTGAGCCACCCAGGTGCCCCTCTCCATAGGATTTAAACAAGACTCAGGATCTCATAATATTCAAAATCTCCAGGATACAATCTAAAATTATTTGACATATAAAGAACCATAAAAATCTCAACTCACAAGGGAAGTGAGTCAACAGACACCAATACTAAGATGACATGAATGTTGCCTTTAACTGACAGACTTAGAAGCAGGTATTATTAAAATGCTCCAACAAGCGAGGACATTCTTAATACTAGTGGAAAATGAGAAAATCTTTGCAATGAAAAACAGAAATAAAGAAAAACCACACAGAAATTTTAAAACTGAAAAATACAGTACCCAAAATAAAAAACTAACTGGGTGAACCCACGAGCATAATGGAGATGACAGAGGATAGATCCAGTGAACTAAAAGATCAAAAGAAATTATCCCATTGAACATGGAAAAGATTTATTTTTAATGAACAGAGCCTCAGGGACCAATGTGAGAATAACGAATTACTGAGAGTAAAGAGGGAAATTACATAATGATAAAAAAAAAAAAACAGGTCAACTAAGATGATATATCAGTCTAAATTGTACATGTCTAACAACAGAGCTTCAAAATACATGAAGCAAAAAGTGACAAAAGTGAAAGAGAAAAATCCACAATACAGTTGGAAACAAAAATTAACATCCATTCATAATAAAAACTCCCAATAAATTAGAAGAGCATTTCTTCAACTTGATAAAGATCATCTACCAGGGGCGCCTGGGTGGCTCAGTGGGTTAAGTGTCTGCCTTCGGCTCAGGTCATGATACCAGGGTCCTGGGATTGAGCCCCACATCGCATCGGGCTCTCTGCTCAGCAGGGAGTCTGCTTCTCCCTCTGCCTCTGTCTCTCCCCCTCCCACTCGTGTTCTCGCTCTCTCTGCTCTCTTTCTCCCAAATAAATAAATGAAAAATCTTTAAAAAAAAAAAATCATCTACCAGAAGTCTACAGGTGTCATATTTAACTGTGAAAGACACAACACTTTCTCCCTAAGATCAGGAACCAAACAAGGATGTCCACTCCCAACATTCCTAATTCAACATCACACTGGAAGTCTTAGAATTCAACAAGGCAAGAAAAATAAATATAAAAGACATACAGAGAGGAAAAAAAGAAATAAAACTGTCCCCATTCAAAGATGACATAAGTATCTATATAAAAATACAAAGGAAAAAACTCCCAGAACTAAAATATCAGGTTAGCAGAGTCACAAATATGAGGTCAACACACAAAAGCCCACTGTATTTCTCTATACTGGCAATACATAATTGGAACTTGACACAAAAGCAATACCATTTACAGTCACTCCCCAAACTAAATAAAGAGTATAAATTAACAAAACATGTACAGCAGCTATATGCTGAAAACTAAGAAACAATGATCAATCAAATAAGGTCTAAATAAATAGAGAGACATCTTGAGTGAATGGAGTGGAAAACTAAACTTCAGAAAGATGTCAATTCTCCCCAAATTCATTTATAAGTTTTAAGCAATTCCAATGGGGATCTTTTTTTAAGATATAAAAAAGTATGATTCTAAAATTTATATAAAAAGGCAAACAAACTAGAACTGCTCAATTTTGAAAAGGAAGAATAGAATTGGAGGAATCTTACACTTTTTCTTATGTTAAGGAAATAATTTTTCCTATTTCTACTCTAAAAATAATTTATTAGGGACTGATGGCGAATCTCATCAAATGCATCTTAAGCATCTACAGAAGCAATTTTTTTTTGTATTTGATGTAATGGTTTGATGTATTATATTAATAGCTTTTCCTATTATTTCATGATTTCTACCTCCCTGAAATAATCTAGCTGACTATGGTGGGTTATTCTTTTTTATACTATGCAATACAATTTGATAATATTTGTTTTGCAAAGTTGTAGGCATTTTATATCTCTCACTACGTACTACTGGATATTTTAATTCAGGGTTTCCTTGCTGCGCTTTCTTCCCTTTCCTGTCTACCTGCCATTTCACTATTACTGGCCAACAGATAATTTGTCTCAAAAATATAAATAGTTCTGCCATCTTCTGAATGAATAAAAAAGGACCAGGTGGCAAATATCTATAGAGGAAGGTTCCCATCAAGCTGGGTTAGCAGGACATCACCTTCCATTATAGATAAAAGCCCAGTGAGCCTCCATTCGACGTTTATTAATGGGAACCACCATTTGTTGAGAGCCTTTTTTTGGGTCGGGCACCTTAGATGCATTATCTCATTTAGACATCACACTAATCCTAGGAACTGAATATTAATATTCCCATTTTACAGACGGGAAGTTATTTAAACCTTTCCTACTTTAGTTTGTAGGAAAGGTTTAAATAATTTGAGCCAGTTCAAAGAGCTATTGAGTGGCAGAGCTGGAATATAAATATAGGGCTTTCTGGTTCCAAAGTCCACTCTCTTAAACAGCTACAAGGCTCACAGGGCAGGGCTCGGAGGAAGCGACAGCTTGGTTAAGGAGGTAAAAGGGGATAAGATATAGGTCTGCACCACTGCCTCCCCCCCCACCCCCCACAATACCGTGCCCTGTGCATCTTTTCCATTTGGCTGTCCCTGAGTTGTATTCTGTATAATAAATCAGTAAATGTAAAGAGAACAAAAACAATCTAGCAGCATGGAGGATAGAGAGGAAGAAGCAGATGAGATCAAGGTAAAGGAGGACAGATTTCAGAGAAAAGGCTAAATAAAAAATTTTAGCTTAAGATTTTTAAAAATATAAATAAGAAAAATATGAAGAATTTCTCAGCATATACTAAGACTTGGCAAAAGGACAAAATCAAAGAGAAAAATATGAGACTGGTCCCAAGCAGAATCACATTACCAATTAACAAACATTTTACAATGTTAAATGTTTTCATCCATGGAGCTTATATTATTATAAGTATGCTAATTCTCTTACCAAAAATATTTCTTTATTAGAAACTATAGTAACCCATGTTATCAAGCACAGACAGGAAAACAGAATGTTTCTTACTGAATTCTGTTGAATAAAGATGCTCATTAAGAGATGTATTATGTACCTTGAGAACTTCTTGGGATACACAGCAACCTGTTAACAGTGATTACTCCTAAGGAATAAGAGATAAATTTGGGAGATGGCACCCTCACTTTAAATTCTCTGCAACTAACACATATTACCTTTTTTTTTAACAACAACAAAAAGGGATATGGTAATAAAACATTTCAGTGATTTTCATGGAATTAAAACATATACACAGAAAAATACTCAGCATCTAAACGACAGTGAATAGAAGTTAACCATCCTGATGCATCAGCAGCTCCCAGAAAGGACGTCACATGAACAGAATGAACTCAAGAACTTTTAAGTTATACTAATGAAAAGTTACTAAATGCTAATAAGTCACTCCACTAGATTATTAATCCTTCATGTTGGTAAAATGCTACCTCTAAATAATAAAAATGAGCAAATACAGCCAGAATGTTATACAATATGGTTTCTTAATCCCTCCTGTTAGGCTATAAGCAAGTGCTTTCTTCTTCGTTTTCAAATAAAGAGGACAAAAAACGAAAAAAACTGCATGCTTACTCTAGAAGACCTACTAGACACAAGGAAAACAAAGGAACAGAGTAACATTAGGAAGTTCAGGAAAATGTCCTTTAAAGAAGATACAGGCCTGTTTTGTAAGTTCCAGAAATACTGTAACTAGCAACTCTACTGTCATATTGTGGTTTTGTAACTATTAAGACTTGGTTGTTTCTACTGTAAAACTTTCATCAAATAGAAGGATTAAGAGTTGCCAAAATCAATTACTGTTAAGTGAGTGTTCAACATATAAAAAGCATTCCTGAGTGACAGTTTACTGCATTTGAAAGTACTTGAGTCCAAACTACGGTGGTATTCCATGTAAAATTGCTATTCAATAGCTTTCACCACTACTGATTTCTATAACTATCAAGTAATATCAAAATTACTTCTAACTAAAGGGCATTAAAAAACTGTCACCCATATGTGGTTTTAAATTAGAAACAAATGCTTTATAACCTTAGAAAAGAAACTTTTCTCAAAATGTTGTTTTTCAAAAAAATCTTCTACAAATATTTAGCAGGATGCAGGAATCAGGGAATACTACACAAGAGAAAGTAAAAGCAAACCCCAGAATGATGTGAAATAGATCCCACCGACCCACCCCACCCCCCAAAAAAACTATACAACCTACTAATCCAGGTTGAAAAAGTCAGAAGACCTAAAAGAGACTTCTTACAGAAACATGAAAACAACTGACAGAATACCAAGTATGTTTAAATATACTAAAAAGAGATTTACGAAACCAAAGGAAAGGTTGGGGTAAATTAAAAATAAGTATACAGACTGAGGGTTCTAGAGGGGAGGGGGTGGGGGGATGGGTTAGCCTGGTGATGGGTATTAAAGAGGGCACGTTCTGCATGGAGCACTGGGTGTTATGCGCAAACAATGAATCATGGAACACTACATCTAAAACTAATGATGTAATGTATGGTGATTAACACAACATAATAAAATTTAAAAAAATAAGTACACAGAGAGCTAAGTAAAGGATCTGTATGTGAAAGAAAAAGTAATCACAATATAATAATAATAGGTAACACATGTAATGCCTATTATGTGTCACTATTCTAATTACTTTACAGATGTTAACTCTTAACAACCCTATGAGGAAGGTACTATTCATATATTCATTTCAGAGATGAGAAAACTGAAACACACAGATGATAAATGACTTGCCCAAGGTCACACGACTATTAGGTGGCAAGCATGCTATATGTCTGTTGTCAAAACCACTTATAAATCAGAAGATAAGCATATGGCAGGCAAGGGGTAAAACAACCAAATCCTCTTCTTACATTCCAGGAAGCTTAGAGAGAAGGCCTGAGCCAAATCATCAGGACACAGCAATCATGTTATTTAGAGATATGGAATTAAATGCCAAAATAATCTGTTTAAAATGTTGAAATAAAGATAAGTTCTGAGAATGTAATGTACAAAATGATGACTAGAGTTGACAATACTCTATTGTGTATTTGAAAGCTGCTAAGAGCATAAATCCAAAAGTTCTCATCACAAGGAAAAAAAATTTGTAACTAGCGAGGTAATGGATATTAGCTAAACTTACTGTGGTAATCACATTGCAATATATACATATATCAAATCATTAAACTTGATATGCCTTAAAGTTAAGTCAATTATTTCTCAGTAAAACTGGAAAAAAATGTTGAAATAAATTACATGGTATGAGGAATATAGAATATTTGACTATAATCATGTCTTTTCAAGAATCAAAACCATATTCCCTATAATGCACGGTGCATATAGTCTAAGTCTCATCTCCTACATTCAGTATTTTAAGTTGAATGCCATTTTCTAGCTCCATGAAGAATCCATCTATAAGACAAGTTGCTTTCTTATTCTGAGTTAAGACATTACACCAATTAATACAGAATTAGGACAACATATTTATACTTTCTGCTAACAGTGTGACTGAACAAGTTACTCTCCACCCCACAACTGAATATCCCAAGCGGCAAAACACACAGCCCACCTTTTCAAGCTTCTTCCCTGAGGGACATCACCCTTCTGGTGAACTAGGCTTGACAGACTGGCATCAAGAACAACAATCAGACTGACTGCCCCTTTCTTTCACATCGATCTTACCTCCATCTTAGCACCTGTTGTATTCAGTGACTTACCCTCTTACTGGGAATATGTCTACACATTCATCATTATTTGATCGTTCCGAGATGATACTCAGAAGGTCATGTTATTTAGAAGACAGGACAACATCCAGAACCCAATCATCAAATCTTCCTGAATTTTAAGTAAACAAAGACTTCTTGCTTCTAATCGCAAATGCTTGCCATCTGGAGCGTGTCGGAGTTAAGTTCCAAACGTTTTTCCCTTTACCCCTCTTGATCAAGGAACTCTTGTTAAAAAGTAATCTAGAGCAGTCTTCAGTATTTAAAATAGAAAAAAAAGAGCGGCTCTGAGACAGGAGCAGGGAGCTGATACCATTCCCACTTGTGCCCAACTCTATAGCTATCTTTCAAAGCAATTAAGTTTAAGTAACAAGATGCCCTCCTCTCCTCCATCCAAACCTCACCTTTCTTCAAGAGTACAGAAGATAATAATAACTGACTTTAAATACAATCCGTCCCTCAGTGGGAATTGGCACTTCTAAACCCTTTAGCAATTACTGCCTCTACAATTCACTTCATCTATTCCATTGTGATCTCTACTGTTGATTCGATTCTCAGGTAAACTCTGGACAAACTAAAAGCAGTATAAATCTTTTAAAGGAACCGTATTTCAAAACCCTTCTACTCCATCCTCACTTCATGGTGGGCAGAGTAAAACAACCCAAAATAATATATAAAGACCAAATTTAAATAATACTCTTAAGTATTCATATAAAATTATTTTTTCATATCTATTCTGAAGAGTCATAAGCTATCTAGTAATTACCAAGATTTAAAAATAATCATGCTTGATTTTACTTCGGTAAAGAACACTTTGAACAAGATTATGAACATACTCCTGGAAAAACACAACACACTTTACATATTTCAGACTACTTGGTATTCTAAAGAAGCTTACAATGCACTGGGGATCAACTCTGTCCCACTTAATTTTTCTCCCTACTGTATTTTCAATGTAGCTATCATTGACTAACATTTTGAAATTTCACACATTTATTGAAAAGTAGCTATCCAACTAGCCTTCTACTTTCCTCAGAGGATTTCAGAGTGCTTTATATTTGGCTCATGAAACACATCAAATCCCAACTTTTTAATAAGAGGACTGACAAATAGGATTATTCTCATTAAATAAACAGGGGAGCTATCTCACGGAACAGCATAATTAGCTAAAGACTTGTATTTCAAGATATATGAGGGTTCAAGTAAGGAACTAAAGTATAATAAACACCTCTCACCTGTATAAGGACACTCACCTTCTTCTTACTTGCTGAGGCCATAAAGCACCTGGTCATGGCCTTCAAGATCACTGAGGGCGTCAAGAATAACTTTTGATGGCTGAACAGTGTTCCTTCCCTAAACCACAATCTCCCTCTTTTTCTTCTCCCATGCATTACCAGACCAGGACCACCCCAAACCACCAGTGACTGACCACCCATTCAGACCTCTGAATGCTTAACTGGGCAATCTTTCCCTCCTCATCTCAGCAAAATGCACTAATGACCTAACTAAATTAGACTTAGAGTTCCCCAAACACACTTTCCCTTCCTTGCCACAACCTGGTCTATCTGCTGCTGACATTCCCCTTTACACCTCAGTTTTCAAAGGCTTTATCTCCCCCTTCAGGTCTATTTCAAATGCTACCTTCTCCATATAGTGTCCACACCAAACCTCATCCCACCCCCAAACCTAACAGGTCACATGTGCTTATTTGGTACTTGTGTGAGAGCACTTTGTCTCACACTTTATTCTCCACCTGTTTAATAGCACCAAAGCATTGTCTATTGATTCCCTATTATAACTAGTTGTAAATCTTGAGTTTTCACCCCAAGAGAACATATTTTTTGTTTAGCACCAACAAAAAGGTCTACCAGGTATAGGAGCTGATAGGAGATAGTGTGGTTCTTAGTCCCAGCTACATATTAGAATCCTCTGGAAAGCTTTTCTTTAAAAATATTCATGCTGTGTCCTACCTCAAATTTAATCAGAATCTCTGAGGACAGGTTATGAGGTGATTCTTATTTATTTCCAGGATTGTGAATCACTGGAGAGCAAAAAAGTACCAACAGGGTTAAGAGATTTGTGTTTCCATTTCGCTGCTAGAACAAGTCATTTCCTATTTTATTCTTCTTATCTAGTTAATCCCAACACCTCCCACCCTATTTTAGGCTCTACTGACCTGTCAAACTACCAAAACAGCTTCCCACTGGTCTCCCTACCTGGACCGTCTCTTGGTTTCAGTTCAGACTGTGATCTCAGGGTGGTGAGATTGAGCCTCATGTCAGGCTCCATGCTCAGCTCAGAGTCTGCTTTAGATTCTCTCCCCTCTCCCTCTGCCTGTCCCACTTGTGCTCTCTCTTTAAAATAAGTAAGTAAATCTTTAAAAAACAAAAAAACATTATGGGATGCAGTTAAAACAAAGTTTATAGCTATAAATTCATATATTAAAAAGGAAGGAAGGGGGCATCTGGGTGGCTTAGTCAGTTAAGCAACAGAGTCTTGGTTTTGGCTGGGGCCACGATCTCAGGGTCAGGAGATTGAGCCCTCCATTGGGCTCTGTGCTCAGTGCAGAATCTGCTTGAGATTCTCTCTCTCCCTCTCCCTCTGCCCCTCCTCCCCTTCAAAAATGATAAAATAAATCTTTAAAAAACATTAAATTAAAAACAATAAAAAATTGAAAAGGAAAAAAGATCTCAAATTAATAACACTAACTTTACACCTCAGAGAACTAAAAGAACAAACTAAATCTAAAGCTAACAGAAAAAAGGAAATGATAAAGATTACAAGAGATTAATAATACAGAAAAACAATGATGGGGGGGCAGGGGGGGAAATCAACCCAACTAAGAGTTTAATTTTTTTAAAAGATCAACAAAATTGATGAACCCTTAGCTAAATTAAGAAAAAAGAGAGAAGCCTCAATTCACAAAAAAGAGGGTAAATTCCCAGTGCATTCATTCTATGAAGCCAGGGCTACCCTGATACCAAAGCCAGACAAAAGACACCACAACAAAACTACAGACCAACATTCCTGATAAATACTGATGCAAAAATCCTCAACAAAATACTAGCACAACAAATTCAACAACACATTTAAAAAATTATACACCATGATGACATGGTTTCTGGAATTCAAGGATGGTTCAACATACAAAAAAATCATCTGATTAGCATTTAAAAATCACCACCACATTAACAGAATGAAGGACAAAAATCACAGTCTTCTCAATTGATGCAGGAAAAGCATTTGACAAGAGTCAACACTCTTTCATGATAAAAACACTTGTTAGGAACAGAAGAAACTACCTCAACATAATAAAAGCTGAAAGCTAACATCAGTCAATGGTGAAAGAGTGAAAACTTTTCCTCTAAGACCAGGAACAATACAAGGAGGCCCACTCTCACCACTTTTATTTGACACAGTATTGGAATTCTTAGCAAGAGCAATTAAGCAAGAAAAATAAAAGGCATCCAACTAGAAAGGAAAAGCAAAATATCTTGGTTCACAAATGACATGATCTTGTATGTAGAAAACTTCTTAAAGATTCTAAAGTAAAAAACCATTAGAACTAATAAACAAAATCAGTAAAGTTGAAGGATACAAAATTAACATGCAACAATTGTGTTTCTATACACTAACAATGAGCAATCTGAAAAGGAAATTAAGAAAACAATTTCATTTACAACAGCATCAAAAAGAATACTTAGAAATAAATCTAATAAAGAAGGTGAGGGACTTATACCCCAAAAACTACAAAATGTTGCTAAAATAAATTAAAAGCAGCTACAAATGGAAAGCGGTCCCATGTTTATGGATTGAAAAACTTAACATTGTTAAAATGTCAGTACTACCCAAAGCAAACTACAGATTCAACACAATCACTATCAAAATCCCAAAGACTTATTTTGCAGAAATTCAAAAAACCATCCTAAAATTCATACGGAATCTAAAGGGTCCCCAAACAGCCAAAACAATTATTTTAAAAAGAACAAACTTAGAAGACTGACACTTTTTGATCTCAAACATACTACAAAGCTACAATAATCAAAACAGTATGATACTGCCGTAAAGATAAATATAGAGACTACTGGAATAGAATGGAGTCTAGAAATAAACCCTCATATATAGAGACAAATGACCTTAGTAGAATGCCAAGACCACTCAATAAGGAAAGGACAGTCCCTTCAATAAATGGTGTTAAGGAAAACTAGATATCCACAAGCAAAAGACTGAAGTTAGACCTTTATCTTATACCATGCATAAAAATAAATTCAGAATGGGTTAAAGACCTAAACATAAGCCCCAAAACCATAAAACATAGGGGAAAAACTTCATGACATTAGATAAAATGATTTCTTGGATGTGACACTAAAAAGAACAGGTAACAAAAGCAAAAAATAAAGTGAGACTACATCAAACTTTAAGACTTTTTTTTTTTTTAGGATTTTTATTTATTTGAGAGAGAGACAGAGTATGAGCAGGGGGAAGGGCAGAGGGAGAGGGAGAAGCAGGCTCCCCGCTGAGCAGAGCCCAACTCCGGGCTCGATCCCAGGACCCCGGGATCATGACCTAAACCAAAGGGAGACACTTAACTGAGCCACCCAGGTGCCCCAAACATTAAGACTTTTGTTCATCAAAGGACACAACTGACGTGAAAAGGCAACATCTGTACCATAGATACAGACAGTGGAATACTCTGCAGCCTTAAAATGGTAAGAAATCCTGTCACATGCTACACCATGGATGAACCTTGAGGACATTATGTTAAGTGAAATAAGCCAGTTGCAGGGGTGCCTGGGTGGCTCAGTCAGTTAAGCCTTTGGCCCAGGTCATGATCCCAGGGTCCTGGGATCAAGCCCCAGAGTTGGGCTCTCTGCTCATCATGGAGCCTGCTTCTCCCTCTCCCTGCTGCTCCCCCCACCCCCGCCCCCTGGGTGGCTCAGTCAGTTGAATGACTGCCTTTGGCTCAGGTCATGATCCCCTGCTCTCTCTCTCTTCAGAGCCTGCTTCTCTCTTCCACCCCCCCCCCACCCCGTGCTCTCTCTCTGTCAAATAAATGGAAGGAAGGAAGGGAGGGAGGAAGGGAGGAAGGAAAGCCAGCCAGCCACAAAAGGACAAATACTATATGATTCCACAAGTATGAGGTATCTAAAATAGTCAAACTCATAGATAGAGAAAGTAGAATGGTGGTTATCAGGCTGGGAGAAGGGAGCAAAGGAGAATTCTTGTTTAATGGGTTTCAGTTCTACAAAATGAAAAATTTCAGGAGATCTGTTCCACAACAATGTAAATATACTTAATACTGAAATTGTACACTTACAAATGGTTACAGTGCTAAAGTTTATATGTTCTTTTACCACAATAAAAAAGACACACTTAAAACAAAAAGTTAAGTTTAAAACTGTAGAGCTGTATATAAGAGCAATGACCCCATTTTTGTTTTGAAAAAATAAAAACAGCTAACATTTGAGTGCATACTATATGCCAAGCTCTGATTTACCCACTTACTATGTATTAATGCTGTTAATCATACAACTCTAAAAGGTCAATAATGCTATTACCATCCCATTTTACAGATGAGAAAACTGAGACACAGGTTACTGAGCATGTCAAAAAACACAAAGCCAGGGTTTTTTTGTTTTGGTGTGGGGTTTTTTTTTTTTTAAGATTTTTTATTTATTTATTTATTTGAGAGAGAGAGTGCACAAACGGGGGGTTGGGAGGAGCAGAGGGCGAGGGAGCAGACTCCCCACTGATCAGGGAGCCCAATGTGGGGCTCAATCCCAGGACCCCGAGATCATGACCTGAACAGAAGGCAAATGCTTAACTCTCTGAGCCACCCAGGTGCCCCTAAAGATTTATTTGAGAGACAGAACACATGCACAAGTGCAGGGGCAGGGTGGGGGGCGGTAGACAGAGAATGAGGGAGAGAGAGAATCCTCAAGCAGACTTCCCACTGAGCGCAGAGCCCACTGTGGGACTTGATCCCAGGATCCTGGGATCATGACCTGAGCCAAAATCCAGAGTTGGCTACTTAACCAAGTGGGCCACCCAGGCAACCCCCAAAACCAGGTTTTAAATGCAGGCCCTCTTGAGACACTATCCATGCTCTTAACCTCTACGCAGTACATACAGAAAAGTCTGGAAAGATAATAAACCAAACTATTAACATTCTCTTAGATTCTCTCTGATCGTGATGGAGTTTTCACTTCATACTCTTCTATTAAATTTATGAAAAGATTATGTACTGCTTTTTATAATGAAAAGCAAAAGGAGATATTGACATTTTCAAAAAGTATACTTAATGTAACAGCAAGGTCTCTATCCCTACTAACAATGACTTTATTTACTTGTATCTCTGGACTCAGACTCTCCACTACAGTAAAGCTACTCTATTTGCTATAACACACTTTTTCTGCTTTCTTCTCTATTTCCATAAGCTATCCTTCCCCTGAAATATCCTCTCCTATACTCTAATGCACACCTTCTGATTTACCTTTTCACTTCTATTTTTGTAATTTATCAAAACCCAGTTCTTAACTCACCTCCTTCAGGAGGCCTTCCTGTCCTTACCTATACCATTTTTCACCTATTTAATATGCTAAAAAACTGCCCTATAGAGGTTTTATTTGTGTCCCTCATAGAGCCATCAGCAAAGTTCCTTGAAGATGTTACTACTCCTTCTCCTACAGGCAAGGACACTCCAGGGGCATGAAATATACTTAGCACCGAAATCTAGATTTCTAAAGACTTTCCTACCAGAAACAAAAGCTCCTTAGAGATAGGACTGATTCCAGATCTGGATAGGGAAATTACAAGGTAAATCTGATTTGTCTTGCGCCAGAAGGCCAGGATGCAATCAGAGACTAATGCAGGAGGGTCAAAAGGATATAGAAGCCACTCTGAAAGTGGTATCACTGACTGAAACTGAGACAATCTGAACATTAAAAAGAGTAAGAATTGTAACTTATTTTAATGTTTAATGAAGGAAGGGGCACCTGGGTGGCTGGGTCAGTTAAATACCTGACTTGATTCTGGCTGGGGTTGTGATCGCAGAGTCATGAGATGGAGCCCCACTTCTGGCTCCCTGCTGGGCGTGGAATTCTGGTTGGGATTCTCTCTCCCTCTCCCTCCGTCCCTCCCCACTGCGCTCCCACACTCTCTTTCTCTCTTGGGGCAGGGGAATGAAGGGGAAAAAAATCCAAAGGTCCCTACACTGAAAAATGAGGAAACTAAACAAACATTTGTGATCACTAGAAGTGACCGATATATTACCATTACATGTCTGTTGAGTAGGAATATTACCATCTTTAGGTAGAACATAGTTTATTAACCAGTTGATGAGGAAGAACTTCCTTAGAGGGAAAAAGAAAAAATCAGCCAGTAAACGACAGAATGGGGTTAGAAGGGGAATCACTATTCGCAACCCCTATTGAAATAATCATCAGGCAGGGATCATCACGGATACTAAAACCACTTGGAGAAAGATCACTGAAGAAAAGCATATTCTCACCGTGCCAGAGTATCCCCCAGAGATTACACAGTCATTGCAAAGTGAAAAATATATGTTTACAATAGCAATCTGGCAGCAACCTCTTTAACCAAATGATCAAATTTAGGAGTGGGACAACCAGGCATTCTGTGTCCCCTAATGTGATACACTACAAGGTACACAGCATCACCTGAGTCTTTTCAAGTGAATCTTGACAGATCCTAGTTACGCCTTTGGACCTAATATCTGACTGAAGGAAAATACAGGGGATAAAAGAACTTAAAGACACTATGAGGAAATAATGAGATAATCAAGAAAAAAGAGACTGACTAGTCTCTTTAAGAAGTCAGCATCAGGAAATAAAGGTGAGAGGACTCTTCTAAATTAAAAGAGACTGAGAGACATGACAACGAAATGCTATTTGTGAGCTCTGATAAGATCTTAATTCCAAAAAACAACAAAAAGCAAAAAATACAACTATTAAAGATGCCTAGAGGATAACTGAGAAATCTGAATAGGATTGACTGTTAGATGATGTTAGGGAATTCTTGTCAATTTTCTTAAATGTAATCATGGCATTGTAATTAAGAAAGAAGAGTGTCCTTGTCATTAAAAGAGGCATGCTGAATATTTAACGGGTGTGGTGTCACGTTGTCTGTGACTTACTCTCAAATGTTTCAACAAATACACAAATGCAATACACACACAAGCAGACACAAAGCAAACAGGGCAAAATATTAATTTACGTGATGAGTATACTGCAATTAGTTATGAATATTCTTTAAACTTTTCCATGTTTGAAATTTTTCACAATAAAAAGCTAGGGAAATTTAATAAAGTTGTAAAATAAGGGGAAAAATAATTCCTTGTCTCTAACTTTCACTTAGCATCTCCTTGTAATTTATCTTTTTCTTAATTAAAGCATACTTCACATATAATATTAGTTTCAGGTGCACAACATCCTGATTCGATCACTTATCTTTTTTTATTTTTTTTTCACTTATCTTTTTTTAAAGTACTTCCTGTCTGTACAAGTAACCTTAAGTCCCTTGAGGACACTTAAATTATTACAGGTTTACAAATATACAAATAACTCAATGGATGTTGTTATTTATAAGTAACACAAAAGACCAGTTTGATAAAAACCAAAATGTCTGTTAATTTCAAGTCCTAGCTAGGATATGGAACAATATAAAGCTTTTGATGATAGGAGTATAACTACAATCACATTGGAAAACAATTTGGCACCATCAAAATAAAGCTTAACACATACATATCCTGACTCAAGAATTTTTCTGACGGGTATATACATACCCAGGAGAAACTTCTGCACATAGGCATCAGGAGTTAGGTATAAGAATATTTAAAGCAGCACTGTTTACAAGAACAAAAACCTGGAACAACCCAAATTTCCATTAACAAAGAAATGAATAAACTATGATAGATGCATTCACTGGAATACCATAGAGCAACGAAAATGAACGAACTAGAGCTACACACATGAATGAATCTCAAGAACATAATGTTAAAGAAAGCAAGTTGCGTAAGAATACTAGCAGTGATTTCATTTATAAAAATTTCAAAAACATCAAAAGTAAACAATGCATTATCTAAGGAATCAAACATATGGAAAAGCAAATGAATGATAAACACAAAATTCAGGATAAGTAGTTCCTCTTGTGTGAGGAACACACTGAAGCCTGCTGGTTTTACTACTAATGTTCTTTTTAAGAACTTAGATGCTAAGTATATAGGCATTTACTGTATCATTTTTTTTTAGATTCTATTAACGATTTACTATTATTCAAAATCTAATTTTTTTTAGATTCCATTAATGATTTACTATTACTCAAAATCTAATAACTGAGTAAAAAAAAGACAATAACTGACTTTAAGGTCAAAAACAATACTAAATTATTCACGTAATAACTGCACTTACATTTCTCTGCATTTATTTAGTAGTGAACAATGCAAAGTTGTCAGTATTCAAATAGTCAAACCTATCAGGAGTACTAATTTGCAAAATAATGAGGAATAAAATAAATCCCCCCACCCAAAAAGCCATGCCCCATTTGAGGAAAAAAACAAAAGCCATGCCATATCTAATGGCACTTACAGTTACCTATTTTACTGAATGATTTAAGCTCAAGCTTGATGAGTAAGACAAAGCAGCCTTCAGAATCTGATACAAAAGGTTGCCCTTTTGCACCTTTTATCAAGGTAGAATCATTAAATAGAGGTTCATAATATGGAGAAGTCTCTGTTGCCTCTTACTTTATGATGATAAGGAAATTGCTAATGTCACAATTTCATTTATCTTTTATACCCTAACCACTAGAGGCCTGAGCCCATGACCCAAATAAATGCCACAGTAGCAGACCCCAGGGGACAGGGTTTTTAGGAATGCTTTCCAACAGACATGGCACAGCTCTAATGTAGCAGGAAGAAGTCCCTACTGAACCTTGCAATAAAACAGAGAAGTCACTGGAGACAAAAACAGGAGAGAACTTGTTTTTAATGTAAGAACACTTTACTATGAGATCTACCCTCTTAACAAATGTAAGTATCAAATATAATTTCCCTTGTTGTAGGTACAATGTTGAATAGTGGATGTCTAGAGCCTATTCATCTTGTGGGACTCAAACTTTAAGCCTGCTGATCAGTAGCTCCCCATTTCTCCCCCCTCCCAGGCCGTGGCAGCCACCATTATATTCTTCGATTCTATGAATTTGCCTATTTTAGATACCTCATGTAAGTAGAATCATGCAGTGTCTTTCTGTAACCGGCTTATTCCAGGCAGTATAATATGGCATATTGCAGAATTTCCTTCTTTTTTGAGGCTGTGTTGTATTCCACTGTGTGTATATATACCACATTTTGTTTATCCATTCACCCATCCATGGACATTCTGGTTGTTTCCACAACTTAGCCACTGTGGACAGTGCTATAAGAAGAGAACTTATTTGCAATGTATAATTCGAGGGAAGTTCCACAGGGTTCTTCTACCAGGTTCAACTACAGCTGCCAAACACATTGAGAAAAGAAGACCTAGCTTACAGAGTATGTTGAATTGCTCTTTATTCAAAGCCAGACACAAGACTGATACCAATCAAAGAAATCGAAATAAAAAGACACAATTGTTGAGCTAGGAGTACTACCTGCCCAAGCATGAGTAAGCAAATGCCTCATGTTAAAACAGTGAGATCAGGAGAGGTTTGGGATCAAGCAGAAAGGGTAATAATCATATTTATACTCCATTGCATTAAACTTTACTATGCAGAGATTCATGGTGGTTGCTCTATAGAGTACGCCTGCCTATATTATTACATCTACTAAATGGGTTTGCTATTAATATCAGGGACAATTCCTCATTAGTACAGGAGTTACCACGCTATTGCTTCTCTCTTCTAACATCTAGAGCTAAGTATGTGCTTAGCTATGTGCTTATGTGTCTGTTATGTCACCCCTACCAAATTTACCAAGATGAAACTAAAAATTTTGTATGCTGGGACGCCTGGGTGGCTCAGTCGTTAAGCATCTGCCTTCAGCTCAGGTCATGATTCCAGGGTCCTGAGATCGAGTCCGACATCGGGCTCCTTGCTCAGCGGGGAGCCTGCTTCTCCCTCTCCCTGCCACTCCCCCTGCTTGTGCTCTCCCTGACAAATAAATAAAATCTTTAAAAAAATAAAAATAAAAATTTTGTATGCCAAACCTGAAAAAGATTCACCCCCCCAAAAAAACTACTAAAACTTCTATCTACAAACTGTATGAACAATGTAAGATCACACTTACTTCCATCTCAAAAAAAAAAGAGTTAAAGACTTGTTCACCTTTTGATTACCTACCAACCAAACGATGCTTGCTTTTTACAAGTTCTACTGGAATATAAATATAACTCATGCCAAAACCCCGGCATACCTGTTTATAATAATTTAAGCATGTCAATAAAAGGTATCTCCGCTGACCACCACAATGTTCTCAAACCAACAATGGTCTTTTATAAGATCAATGAGCTTTCCAAGAAGCTATGACAGTTGTATCCAATCACCTAACTTACAGCAGTACCTAGGGATGGTGTGAGATAATGCGAGGAATTTAAAGATAATCCCTATAAATACAAAGTATAATATGGTAATATCTCCATCAGTGATGAAGATGAGTTCCAGAAACACCCTGCATTATCAGGAACTTTGTTATGGAAGGACAAAGAGTTTCAGAGGACACAGTCACATTTCAAAGATGCTGTATGTTGGAAGAGCAATTCCTTCCTCAATTTCCAGCTGCAACCCCCAAGATGCCCAGCTACTCACTTTCTTCCTGGAGACCCAATTCATCACCTTACCTTGCCACTGCTTCTTTGAAAGAATCTACTGCAAGAATTTGTTCAAAATTTTCATAAACAGATGGAAGCAGGAATGGGTGTGCGGGGGATAGGCAAAATGGGTGAAGGGGAGTGGGAGATACAGGCTTCCAGTTTGGGAATGAGTAAGTCACAGGAATAAAAGGCACAGCATAGGACATATAGTCAATGATATTGTAATAGTGTTGTATAGTGACAGATGGTAGCTACACTTGTGGTGAGCATAGCCTAAGGTAGAGAGATCGTGAATCACTCTGTTGTACACCTGAAACTAATGTAACATTGTGTGTCAACTATACTCAAACTAAAAAACTTAAAAAAATGATGAAAAAGTTCTAAATACTGTGAGAATTACTAAAATGTAACAGAGATACAAAGTAAGCAAATGCTATTAGAAAAATGAGACTTGCTTGACACAGGATTGTCACAAACCTTCAATTTGTAAAAAACAGAGCATGTGTAAAGCACAATAAAATAGGTGTATATATGTGTGTGTGCATATACATATATAGGTATACCTACATATATATCCATTTCTAGCTTTTCTTTAATTTCTCTCAGCAATGATATGTATTTTTTAGTGTAGAGATCTTTCTTCGCTTTTATTAGATTTTTCCTAGTTGTTTGATTCCCTTGGGTGCGTGCTCGCTTCGGCAGCACATATACTAAAACTGGAATGATTTCCTTGGGTGCTACTGTAAGTAACATCTTTTATAATTTTATTTTTCAATAGCTATTATGGACAAACAAAAATTGTTTTTGTAATAAAAACAAAAATAAAATTTTCATAAACAAATGATACTTCTCCCTAAACATTGTTAAACCTTCCTTATAACTGGGACACCTGGGTGGCTCAGTCGGTTAAGCATCTGCCTTCAGCTCAGGTCATGATCCCAGGGTCCTGGGATGGAGTACGGCATCAGACTCCTTGCTCCACGGGGAACCTGCTTCTCCCTCTGCCTGCCGTTCCCCCTGCTTGGGTGTGCGTGCTCTCTCGTGCGCTCTCTCTGACAAATAAATAAATAAAATCTTAAAAAAAAAAAAAACCCTTTCTTATAACTAAGTGTAATAAATAGTATTAGACATGAGACCACATGCATAAAAAAACCACTGAACACTGTGCTAAGTATTTTGCATGCTCTCTTATCCACCATCCCCTCAACTCCATGAAGAGGATACACTATTAGCCCTCTACTACAAATTTTTTTTTTTGAGATTCTGCTATACTTTATTACTACAAATTTAAGAGAGAACTTGGCCAAGGACCTGGTAGCAAAGATTTAACCCCAGATCAGACTATAAACCCAGTTTCCTTCCATTCATACTATACTCTTTTAAGTTCTTATATTTTATAAATGGTTACAAATCACTCAGGTCCTTCTCAGCTGATCCTTTAACTACAAACAAGATAGCACCTGCCCTGGGCTATTTACTAAGGGCTTGAATGCTCTTTGCTTTCCTTCTCAGGCCTTTCACCTCTTAAGTTAAGAAATTGAGTGCCTACAGTGTACAAGGTAGAGAAAATGAAAATATGTAAAGCACAGCCTCCATCCTCAAAATATTCTTACAGACTCCTAGGAACTAGGTGTAAACTACTATACTACTATTAAAACTAGTAAACTATTAAATAAGAATGGACACTTCTATAAGGAAATACCATCAAACATCAGAAAACCTCAATTTTCAAGTAAAAGGGATTTTACTCATATAAAGAACCAAAACTTTACTTAAAATTAAACATCTTAGAGGCACCTGGCTGGCTTAGTTAGAAGAGCATGCAACTCTTGATCTCAGGGTTGTGAGTTCGAGCCCCACATTAGATGCAGAGATTACTAAAAAAAAACAAGCTTAAAAAATAAATTAAGCATCTTAGATAAAAATATTTTCTACCTTAAGCATAAAACACAGCATAATACTAAAAATACCTAACACTGAGAGGCGCCTGGGTAGCTCAGTCGGTTGGGCATCCGACTCTTTATTTTGGCTCTGGTGGTGATTTCAGGGTCCTGAGACTGGGCCACGCGACAGGCTCCCCGCTTAGTGGGGAGTCTGCTTGAGATTCTCTCCCTCTCCCTCAACACCCCCCCCCAATAGCATGTGCACTCTCTCTCAAATATTTTTTTTAAATGTTTAAAAAAAAACTTAAGGGCGCCTGGGTGGCTCAGTTGGTTAAGCAACTGCCTTCGGCTCAGGTCATGATCCTGGAGTCCCGGGATCGAGTCCCACATCGGGCTCCCTGCTCAGCGGGGAGTCTGCTTCTCCCTCTGACCCTCCTCCCTCTCATGCTCTCTGT